>NC_084663.1:22748028-23050301 GCF_028389875.1 Rhea pennata
ATAACATCCAAATTTGTTGCGTAATGAACTGCCTGCTTAAAAAGAAGGTGTTGATGGATTCACTAAGTCACAGGATCACGTGATTTTTGTCAGTAGAACTTAAGAGTGGGGCATTTTGTTTTTAATTTCTCCAGTAATGCTTATCATTGAACCAAGTCTTCAGTATGAACAGGCCAGGCTTTAAGGAAAAACTGGAAAAGAAGAAGAAATCTAATTGTCTGATTTTCCTCACTGCTCTTGCATCGCTTGGTGAAGTCAGAAGTGCAGAGCCTCCCCCTCAGAGAGAGGCTGTGTCTGCCTGTGGCAGCACCCTGCTTGCCTCAGAGGAGGATGACTGATGCTTCTGAGTCTCTGGCAGCTTTCCCCTATTTGGAATAAGAACTTTCTTCTTTGTCTCCACGTATTTCTGTAACGTAAAACATTTGGAAACATTTCACAGGCCTGTATTACAATTCTTTTCTTGGCCTAATGACCAGTGATATATAACTCATCTTAAAAAAGAAAACATATACTTGAAGGCAGCTGAAAAAGTCCCGTTAGGCAGGATTGGTTCCCAGGAATGCTCTAGCTGTTTCCCTTGAGCTTTTTAAGGAACAGTGTGATTTGTGATGAAGCTGCAATGAAATAATTGGATTGCAGTGGTGTATATTGTGTGAAATGATGTGTGCCTCTATCCTAAGAAATGAAATTGTCAAAGCAAGTGCACACCTTGATCCCTTCCCCCTTTATAACGGTACGGCTAAGTATATAAACGGGAAGATAAAATAGTTTAAGGGGAGAAACTAGTTCTAAGTTATGTGGTTGTGCTCTCATCACTGAACAGGCTTGAACTGAAAATTCTTCCTTCATCTTTTCTAGTAAAAATACTCTTTCTTGCAAATCTCATTTAATTGGTCCAGCATGCACAATGCTGGATTGTAGTGGGGGCAGGAGAGAATATGGCCCTTGTATTTACTTTCTGCTTGATCTTTCAGTCTTTGCTTTAGGAAAGGCATTTGTTAATGCAATTTTTTGACAAAATCTGCTTGCTATTTTCCAAATACACGTTCAGCATCACTTCTGCTGACACCCACCTCCGCACACTTGAGTATTTAATGGTTTACAGTTAACATGCCATCTTGTGACTTCAGAACCCATGAGAGGTAAAATGAATATTTATCATTTTAAAATCACCATAAGTTTAACCATCAAAATGATGCAAGTACCACACTTCGCTTTTGTTTGATTTTTTTTCCACTGGTAGAACCATTGTTGTAGAAGCACAAAAGAAAGGAGAAAGCCTATTGATCCAGCATACTGACAATATCTTCAAAATCTACCATTTTTCACAAACATGCTTCCTCAGTGATACCGTGTTTCCCATAAGCTGTGTTATACCTGTAAGCAAGCCGAATCTAGCACTGAACATGTTTTTATCACAATGGAGAAAACAACTAAAGCATGTATTACTGTAGACCAGGCTTGGTTATGTCCCTCTTTTCAAAACACATGAATTATGAGCTGTGAACCACAGCGCAGAGTAGTGGGAAAGAGCTGTGGTTTTAGGAGCAGAGCAGTGCCTGCTGTGCCCAGTTTCCAGCTTTTACCTCTGCTCTCCCTCTTCATAATCCATCACCTGAGTCCCATGGCCCCAGGTGCTGGGATATCATACTTGATACCTGTTAAGCAGAAGACAAATAGATTCTTGTTATCACTGATGCAATATTATTTGTATTTGTGTATTTGTGTTTCTCAGCTATTTTGGAGGGATTTTTTTTTTTTTTTCCCCAATTTGCTGGCTCCTACAAATCCTGTTCCTAGGAACTCATCTCCTTCTGTGTCTGGGCAAAAGCTAGATAGGGCTGTAGATTTCAAAGGCAACAAGGTGCCTAGAGGTTAGACACTGTAATGTTGTAAGAACCTTTGTGGATCTAGCGTTTCATCATTAGCTGAAAATTGATATCCTGTTATTTGTTTGAGCAACAGCTGTATGTGTAATATACAGATAGGGATTCACACAAAGTGTTTTGTGTGTCAGGAGATAGCTTGCAGATTTCATTATAAATGTAGCAGTAAGATTGAATTGCATTTTATTTTGTTCCTGTTAGTACTTAACACATTCTTCAATGTAGAGATGCTAAGATGCACAGCACAGTCATGATTAAACTTGCTGCTGCAATGATGGAATGGTGTTTCTTCTACACCATTTTGACTGAAAATAGCTTTTTGGATACTGCAGTTTTTCACTGTTCTATACCCACTCCAGAAGAATTGTAGATGGCAGTATATAGTACATTAAATACATGCATTTTGTAGTATTTGCATTTCATGTGGAGAGAATATTTTTTCCTAAGGGCCATTGCATGAATAGAAATGGTTGAAAAATGTACTCTCAGAATTTATGAGATAACAAATTATTCCTTTATATCATATTTTTTTTTTAGGATCTGTTGTGCGTCTTGGGCCTGAATGACTTTGGGGTCAGTTGAGAGCTTAGTGTTGTTTTTCAGATTTTTTTCTGAACAGCAAGTTGCTATTACTTAAACCTATAGGGTATCTGTTGAATATTTCTCTTACATTTCATTGCCAGGCATGCAGCCCCTTACCTCAGAAAGAGGTTGCAGTGAAGGACTTTTTGAGGTACCACCATCGCTTAATATCCATTTAGAATATATGAATGCTAAAGCTTTTTATTATACCATGCCATCTTTTCATTAATGGATTGTCAAAGAAACATGGTGAATATGAGAGTCACCTGATGTATGGTCTCATCTGTTCTTATTGGCAAATTAGCTATCCCTCATGGGGAGCCAGGCTGTTCATGAAAATGAGGAGAAAAGTGTTGCCAGAAAAAGGAACCAATTTAAAGCAGATAGAACAAATTATTTATTTTTATATTTCAAAGCTATTCAAAGAAAGTAAATAAATGAATACAAACAACTTTTGTAAAAAAGGCAGATGTTCTCATCCATAAATTTTATTACCTTCATATGAAGTAGAGAAAAATTCAGGATAAATCTATATGATAGTATGCGTCTCCCAATCTGATAAAATAATCAAAAAGGTGATATTTTTGTCTTTGACTAAAACTGGCTGATTTCAGTTGAAAGTTGTTATTTTTATACTGGCAGTTGATAATTCCAGGCTTCATTTATGCCATGTTTGGACTTGATTCTAACTCGGGATCTGCCTGTGCAAAGAACTATTGAAGTGAATGAGATTCAGCAAAGGCAGAACAGATTGTGATAATGAAGCTATAATATTTTACTAAGTGTTATATTTGAGTAAAAGAAATTAAAAAGACCTTTTATGTTTGTTCTGTTTAAAATTAAATATATTTACTTTAATAAAGCTAACACAAGAAACCTCTAGGAACTTCCTCAAGAAGCTGTAGATCCCATGCTGCATCTGTTTGGGCCACTATTTTTTTTTTTTTCACATCCTATTACTGACAGTGTGTATCATCTTAATTTGTGATGTACTTTGGAAAAAGTAAAGTTGACATTTTGATAGCATTGACAAGACCATTGAGGAGGCTGGAAAGCTTCCCCATACACAATGCAGGCAACTATTTGTGATTTAGTTTTCTAATTATCTTTCACATATAGATATATATGTGCCAAGAATGACTTTCTATGTCAGAAAATAGCCATTAGTATTCGTTACAAATAGAACAGCTCTTTTAAGGCATATTTTTATTCCTACTCATACTGAAAGCTATCTTCAGTGTGGAATTATTGAGATGCAGAGAGGCAAAATTTATCATTTGGTTTGCCTGGGTCTAGTAACATGTTGTTGCCTTTTGCTAGAAACAAACATTTCCATGTTTTCCTAATTATCTGATTTTATTAATGATCAGATTCTCTACAAGAGAACAAGCAACAGCCAATATTAGTGGGAGTTAGATATACCAGTGAGAATCTGGGCATTAGTTTTTAAAGGAAAAATAATTAAAACAAACAAACCAGCAAACAGTAAACACTGAAAGTCTCAGTATGGAATGGGAAGTTGGTACCAATCTAGACTCAGTGTTTCATGAACCAGGCTCTCAGTGAATTTCTTTCCACACCTGCTCAGACACATCCACGGAACTGTGTTCTAACTGGACTCCAGGGTTTCTTCTGTACTGGTGTATAAATGCAATTGGAAATTACTGAGTTTCTGTGGAAAGCTGTACCCTTTTGCAGGGCACAGGTAAAATGTAAGAATTTCAATTAGTTCTTCATTCTTTCTGTCAGAAAGAGATATAAATATCTTCGACTTAGTGTTCATTTGCTGATTAGTAATTTAAAATTTTCAATGACAAACTAAAATCTCTTAAATAATCAAAGCAACTTAATTAAGAATGGCACAATAACAATTTGAGGAGATCTGTACGTATTTGTTCGTAAGAGAAAATTTCAAAGTGGAGACTTAAGTTCTGGAAGCACAGCATTTATTGTTAACCATATACTTTCTGCTGAAAAAGCAGAGGTGTGTGCCTGAGCTGACCCCAAAATCCACATTATGAATACAAGATAGCTGTCAAATTGCAACTCCAAGGTTAAATGCAATCCTGTGACAAACTTGGGGTTCCCGACTGCCATCAGTCAGGGTAAGCCTGTGCAACTCTATCTAACTGAGCCAGTGAATGGTGCCCACAGATCTGGCTCAGGCTGCTATTTTAAATATTTTATAAAAGACAAAATAACAAGTAACTGTGTTGTAATCTTGAACACACTATTAAGTGCATAAGCTTGTATAGTGCATATTTCAAAGTGCATAGATCAGGTAACTTCTGGCTAAGCTGCCTTTTCTCAGATTAGATCTTGCTTCGTTGCCTGTATACTTAGCTATGGTTAAGGTGTGGATATTTAAAATGTTTAAATTCAGATTTCTTTTTTCCTCAGGAGGTGTTTGCATTGCTCAGTCACTCAAAATCCCTCGAGAGCCAAGAGCAGGAGAATTTGACAAGATCATCAAGCGCCTGTTGGAAACTCCAAATGCTCGAGCAGTGATCATGTTTGCGAATGAAGATGATATTAGGTGCTTGTTTCTTAATTCTCTATGTCAGAGATGTTCCTTCTTCACAGAGAAGTGCAATTTGATAGTGAACAATGGTGCACACAGGAGGTTTCAGATTCAATTCAAAGTAAATGTTTTCAGTAAGAAATTCAGTTGCAATTACAAATTGCTGTTGTTTGTTCCTTGGAGATCTAGTGACTTCTTAGTTCCTAAAAATGAAGCTCAAGCAGATTGTTATTCAGTGACTGAAAAGGAAGAAACCAGTAAGAATGCTAGAAAAATATGGCTAAGGACATTTTTATGTGCAGCTTGAGTTCTCTATGCTTGGTTTTGAATATGCTGTAGATTGTAAAAACTATTTGATTAGAGTGATCTTATTTATACATATCCTGATGTAATGCTTTAAAGCGATTCTAATCAGAAAGTTTTTGTAAATGCAGTTTATTTGATTAGTCATTTATTTGTTTGTTTATAGGCGGATACTAGAAGCAGCCAAAAAAGCTAATCAGTCTGGACATTTCCTTTGGATTGGCTCAGATAGCTGGGGATCAAAAATTTCACCGGTGCAGCAGCAGGAAGAGATTGCAGAAGGAGCAGTAACCATTCTGCCCAAAAGAGCCTCAATTGATGGTAGGAATGCAAATGACACAAAAGACTGATTTTCTGATAATGTTCAAACATTCTAGCCCTTTTAAGAAAAAAGAAAGAAAAAAGTAAAATCATGTAGACCTTGAGTTCAGGGAAAGCTATGCATCTAAAGAACTTCAGTCACGTGGCTCAATCCAATATTCATTTCATATCTCTATTCATATCTTTTCAGAGACGATTAGGTCCTTGAGTTCAGTGCATATATCCTTACGAGTTGAGGAGATCATGATTTGTAGGTTTGGATCTGTCTATTGATTTGAAGCTTAATCCAATTAAGAATCTAAGTTTTGTATTATTTACCTTTTAACTTTTCACTACTTTGCCCTCACAGCAGGATTCAAATCCCTATCTTAGACATCTAGTTCTGTTTTCAGGGTAGGAATAAAGCTAAATACCTCCAAGTAGTAATAACTCCTGAATGTTAAAGAGGAACCATCTAGCCAAAAGAAAACTGAACCTAAGGCTGTGTCTGAAATCTGTCCCTCCTTTGGACATCTGCAGAGCTGTAACGTGTGTGGAGGTTTCCATTCATTCAGGACCAGAGCCTGGAGTATTTTCTCAAAAGGATAAATAATTATTTCGTTAAAGAAGTGAGAAAGTCTCCTTGTTTAACTGTTTTTTGTTTGATTTTAATATCACTCCAAGATAAGGAGATGCTGAATTTGCAATAGGACAATCTTATAATTGCCTAATAATTACAGCATGAATGGAGGAGGTGACTGACACTGAGGAGAGTTTCTTATCCATAGCCTAGTGGTTCTCTGGGACAAAAAGGGAGAACATCAGATGGGTGATATGAGTTAGCTCATTCTTCTGGGAGTTGCATCTAGGTTCTGCTTTTTGATATGTTACTTTAAGAAGCCAGTATATTAACAAAGTTTATGACCTGACATATGGAGCACTATTCTAGCAAGTGGAAGCTGTTGAACTTAACCACTTCATTACCAGGAGGGTACAAAGACAGACAGTAGGAGGTAAAAACTAGTAAACTATTAGAAATTCTGAGCATTGTTGATGCTGCTTGGAGAAGCTGGCCCCTGGAAACATTTTATGAAATGCTTATTTCCTATGGGTTGTGCTGGTCACAGTTTGATCCTGATTGAGGGACTGAAAGAATAAGATGTGTGCAGCTTCTGCTTCTTCGGATCTGATTAGGTTTAAACAGGAACCTTTAATTTCTCAGTTGGGGTCATTAAGGGTTAAATAGAAGCAGAATTTAAGGTGTCTTGGGTACCTCAGATCTAACAGAGAGGTACCCCATAACTTTAGGTGTATATGAAATGAAATTTATTTGGATCACAGTGTTTGACTAAGCAGTGATTAAAATTTACCTAATATCTTGTAGTGAATAAATCTTTATTTGGATCTAGTCTATTGTGTTAAAAATTAAGCTGTTTCACTAGCTGTCTAGCTCTCTGCATTCCCTTTTTTCATTACAGAATTCTATTCAAGCCTTATAGACCATTTTAATTGCTGTAGCTATTTAAAATTTGTTCTATTACAAATATAAAATAGTAAAACACACAATATTTTTAATCATTTATTACTTATATAAGCTTAAAACATCTTATTTAAAATAGTTTATACTTAAGACTTTTTCTTATTATGAAATCTGTACAGAATCCACTGTTGGCTTTAAGTGACAATTGTTATACTGTGTCATATTCTATTTTTTTTTCCTCTCAATTCTCTTTAATGTAGGATTTGATAGATATTTTCGGAGCAGAACACTTGCTAATAATCGAAGAAATGTATGGTTTGCAGAATTTTGGGAGGAGAACTTTGGATGCAAGTTAGGATCACATGGAAAAAGAAACAGCAATATCAAGAAATGCACAGGTAACTGAAAATAAAACATTAACTTCAAATTGTTTATATATATATATTTATATGTAAATATATTTATATTATATATATATTTACTACCCTTTGCTGCTCTTTCATGGGGGTGCTAATGATACAGAGAACAAACTAGAAACAATCAAAGAAGACTTCAGGGCCTTGGGCATGGTAGTCAAGGGTCTGGGAGCCCAGGTGGTCTTCTCATCGGTCCTGCCAATTAGGGGGAGGCATAGGAGGAGGAGTAGGAAAATTTCCCAAATCAACAACTGGCTACACCACTGGTGTTGGTAACAGGGTTTTGGATTATATGACCATGGAACATGGTTTGAAGATCAACAGCTGGTGGGGAGAGATGGGATTCACCTCACCAAGCGGGGCACATCTGCCTTTGCAAACAGGTTGGCCAGCCTAGTGAAGAGGGCTTTAAACTAAGTAGGAGGGGGGGAGTCATACAGACGGGGTAGACAGCAAAACACAAGTTGGGTTGGGGGTCCTCCAACAGGTGCATGCAGCCGGGGATGTGTGTTTCGGACATGGCAGTGGGGGACCCCCGTACACCCTTCCTGGGAAACCAGGCAGGCATGACCACCTCTTTGAAATGCCTGTACACCAGCACATGCAGCATGTGGAACAAACAGGAGGAGCTGGAGATCTGTGTGTGATCGCAGGGCCATGATCTCATTGCAGTCACGGAGACATGGTGGGATAGCTCTCATGAGTGGAATGCTGCCATGGATGGCTATGTATGTGCTTTGTAGGAGAGACAAGCCAGGAAGGCGAGGTGGTGGAGTTGCTCTTTATGCGAGAGAGCAACTGGAATGCATCGAGCTCTGCCTAGGGGCAGTGGGGGAGGAGGAGGCAGTCAAGAGCTTATGGGTAAAGATCAAAGAGCAGGCCAACATGGGGGACACTGTTGTGGGTGTCTACTACAGGCCACCTGACCAGGAAGAGAAAGTTGATGAGGCCTTCTACAGACAGCTGGAGGTAGCCTCACAATCACAGGCCCTGGTTCTCATGGGGGACTTCAACCACCGTGACATCTGCTGGAGGGACAACACAGCAAGGCACAAACAGTCCAGGAGGCTCCTGCAATACATTGGGGATAACTTCTTGTCCCAAATGGTGGAGGAGCCTATGAGGAAGGGTGTCCTGCTGGACCTTGTCCTTACCAACAGAGAGGGACTGGCTAGAGATGTGAACCAGTGACCACGAGATGGTGGAGTTCAGGATCCGGCAGGAAAGAACTAAGGCAAGAAGCAGGATTGCAACCCTGGACTTCAGGAGAGCAGACTTTGGGCTCTTCAGAGACCTAATTGGTGGAATCTCATGGGTTAAGGCCCTAGAGGGACGGGGGGTCCAGGAGAGCTGGCTAGTATTCAAGCATCACTTCCTCCAAGCTCAAGAGCGGTGCACCCCTATGAGTAAGAAGTGCAGCAAAAGGGGCAGGAGACCTGCACGGGTGAGCAAGGAGCTCTTGGCCAAATTCAGACAGAAGAAGAAAGTACACAGACTGTGGAAGAGGGGAGAGGCGACTTGGGAGAATTATAGGAATGCCGTCAGAGTATGTGGAGATGCTGCGAGAAAGGCTAAGGCCCAGTTGGAATTGAGTCTTGCAAGGGATGTTAAGGACAACAGGAAGGGCTTCTTCAAATACAGGCCCAGCTCTCGCAGCCGTTCCTCATAGGGCAGATGCTCCAGCCCTCTGAAGCATCTGCCTTATGAAGAACGGCTGCGAGAGCTGGGCCTCTTTAGCCTGGGGAAGAGAAGACTGAGGGGGGATCTTATCAATGTGTACAAGTACCTGAAGGGAGGGTGTCAGGGAGACAGAGACAAACTCTTTTCAGTTGTCCCGTGTGAGAGGACAAGAGGCAATGGGCAGAAATTGAAGCACAGGAAGTTCTGCCTGACCGTGAGGGGGGATTTCTTCACTGTGAGAGTGATGGAGCACTTGCACAGGTTGCCCAGAGAGGTTGTGGAGTCTCCTTCTCTGGAGATGTTCAAGTCCCACCTGGATGCAACCCTGTCTAACTTGCTCTAGGTGATCCTGCTTGAGCAGGGAGGTTGGACTAGATGATTTCCAGAGGTCCCTTCCACCCTTACCGATTCTATGATTGGAGTGCAGGAAATAAACTGCTTTCTGTTGATGATTTTTCTGGCTCCCTTCAGTCCTCCTTTTCACCTTTCTCAATCATGCAATATATGTTATTTTTTAGTAAGAAAAGTGTGAGATTTCTGTCAAACCTGAGGGAAAAAATTCGTAGGTAATATTTGAGAAAATTAGTAATTGATTTATACACAGCCAGTCATGATGCTGACATAGTTACACAGATGTAGCATGTGGTTCAATTTCATTCCTATTTTCAGTGACCTTCTCTCTCGCCCCATGTGGAGTTGTCTATATGAATTTTGTGAAGGCACATGACAGAAATTCTTATTTTTTTATTCTTGAAATATATATAGAGCAAATTAAGCTTTTGGTAAAATGATGATAGATCAAGTCATGAACTTGTTATTTAGTTTAGGAACTGTGTTTAAAAATGGAGGAAAAAACAAATCAATATGTCTTCACAATTTGTCCTTATGTGAGAAGAACAGGATTTTACATTGTATATAAGTCTGAAAGTCTCTCTGAAGTTTGAACAAAAAAAAAAATCCATGGAGCTGGTATTGGAGTTCTTGCTCTTGCTTGCTCAGGCATCATACCTAGACACAATGGGCATGACAGATTGTATAGCAGTTCCATCCATAGGATGAATTTCATCTCACCTATGAGATGCTGGCTTTGTGTTACTCCTTAGAGAATTCACTACAAGAGTATTGCCTTCAGTCCTCCATGAGCAGACTGCTTCCACTATTTTTTCTATATAGATACTTTTTGTCTAGTGTCAGCATTCCCATTCTCATTTGTTTAATTACCACCATCACCACCAGCAGTACTGGTATGTACCATCATCTCTGTGACTGATGACCCAGCAACAATACCCAGTTTTCTGCTCTGCATATGTGCCTTGATTTTCCTTGTGACGTTTTCTTTCACCAAACAATATAATCCACCTAAAATATGAAGATTTTTATTACCCTATTTGTCAAGGTTTTCTGACTGTCTGGTTACACTAGCATGCAGTCTGTGTTATGAGGATGTCCTTCCAAATTTTCTGAAGACATAAACTGTGCACCTGCACCCCAGTTTTTCCAGGAGTGTCAAAGAGACAAATCATGTAGACATGCACCAGAAGTCCTCCACTTCCTGGACCAGTGGATTTATTGTGTGTATAAAGGGCCATTGATTCAAAGATGTATTGCACTGTGCTTCACAGAGCACACATATCTCATACCAAAATGTGGAATCCATACATACACTCTCTCATTTCCCAAATCGGACAATAACTTCTTGTCTTCTACTATGTATGAGGTTTCCCCAAATAAGGATGAAATTCAGTGCCTCACTGACCTAAATCGTAGCTCATCATTCTAATCCTGTACTCCTTGATATTGATATTATTTTCTTTATTTATTTTAAGAAAAGTATGGATTTTTTTTAAGGCCTTCAAGTAGTGTACAAGCCACAGTCTGGGGTTCTCTGAAAGCTACAACAGATGGTTATCTGACTTATCATCATGCCTGTCAATTTGACGTGCTGAGTAAAAGTTAGTATCTACAACACATAGGATGTATCTTGGTAGATTCAAAGTTATTTCTGATTTCAAACTGGTAGCTGGGTATTTTATGAATTAAAAGTATGTTATATTCTCTGTGTCAGAAAATAGGAAGAAATCTTCACCCAGAAAGTAAGCATAATAGCAAAGGATAGATTTAAGAAGTGAGACACTCATGTGAAGGTTGCCTGTGTATTATCACCCACAGGAAAAAAGCTATGAAGTCTGCTGAACAAAAAGGTATCTATAAGTGTTAGCACCCTTGGCTAAAGCCACTTAAAGATGGCTTATAACAATGGAATGGAAAAGAGACTTGGTCTCCAGCAGAGTTGAAACAAGCTAATGGTTCAGGATGATCCCTATGCTTATCTCATTCAAATTTAAAGGTTTGGATAACAAAAATACCCCAGGCGTGTTGCTTTTAAGTAAATGTAATCAATATGTCAGGGTAGAATCTGTGATATAAGTTAACACTAGGTGGAGAATGTTGATCTATGCATGAAAAAGTGGAGGTGTGAAAATCAGAATCTTGCGTAGTTCCTCATACCAAAGCCCCCAAAGTGGGTGAGTCAGTCTAGTATGATCTAGATTTTTTCTCAAGTTTAAAGAATGGAATATCTCATGCATGAATTCATCTTTTCTTTCAAAAGACCAAAGATAATATTAACAATACATCATGGATGATTCTGCTTGGATATAATCACACAGAATCACAGGATGATTGAGGTTGGAAGGGACCTCTGGAAATCATCTAGTCCAACCTCCCTGCTCAAGCAGGATCACCTAGAGCACACTGGAAAGGATTGCATCCAGGTGGGCCTTGAAGATCTCCAGAGAAGGAGACTCCACAACCTCTCTGGGCAACCTGTGCCAGTGCTCGGTCAGTCTCACAGTGAAGAAATCCCCCCTCACGGTCAGGCAGAACTTCCTGTGCTTCAATTTCTGCCCATTGCCTCTTGTCCTCTCACACGGGACAACTGAAAAGAGGTTGTCCCTGTCCCCTTGACATGCTCCCTTCAGGTGCTTGTACACATTGATAAGATCCCCCCTCAGTCTTCTCTTCCCTAGGCTGAAGAGATCCAGCTCTTGCAGCCGTTCCTCATACGAGATGCTCCATTCCCATAATTGTAATGGTTAAATAAAAAAAATAAATGCCCCTCCAAAAGTTGGTGGTTGGATTGGAGCTGTTAAATTTAATCAAAAAGATGAAGCTCAATATCAGAGACTTTTATCCTTATCTTATCCCAGTTGCAAGCTGTCCTTCCAGTTGGTTTTCTCTGTAACTTCTACATGACTTTCTCAGCTATAAGTTTTGACTGAACTCTTAAAAGGAATATATTCCCATCTGTGTTTCAGGACTTGAGGATTGGGCTCAGAAATCAGATTTATCTCAGTTTTCCTGTATTTTATCTTGGTACTGCAGATAATAAGATCCCACACAATTTGTAAGTTTGTATGTCATGCCAATAGCCAGGAATACCATGAAAGAAGCCCAAGCCTTTGAAGGTATTAAAAGGCAAACTGTTAAGTATAAGGTTTTTTCAGCCTTCAGATCGGTTTTGTTAGGCATTTTTGTTTCTTTTAGCTAAGAGCTACTTTTTCTCATATGGCATTTATAATTCCCAGCAATGACACAACCAATATCCCTCGTCTCTGTTTAGCCTTGTTATCAATTCATAGATTTAAATTTGTACTACCTGTATTCAATATGCTACCAATATAATCTAATTTCAAGGACTTTTTTCCTGTGAAGATACTATAAAATGCTTCATCGTGATCTCTTTTCCATATAAAATCATCACACATTCTACTATTGATATTCCTGAGTGGCATTTCCTCTCCTTGTTCTTGGTTAGGAATTATAGAAGGGCACATACTGTCTTAGCACTCTCTGTTCTACATTACTGATTAGGATAATTTAATGCTTTAATGATTTAAACAGTTTATTTAAAAACAAATACTATTCAAAAACTATTTTAAAAAATAATGTTTACTTGTGGTTGCTGCTGCTTCTTATTCTTAAAATAGTTTAAACTTCAGAGATGCATAAAATAGCAATAGTAATAAAATAGTAATAAAGTTTCTTTCGAGTCTGCCTGATCGCTTGCCTTCTGAATTTTGCCAGTTTATAAAAGGCAGTGATTCATCTAAACTTTGAAAACTTAGCTACTATTTGCTCTTGGCTCTGTGTTTCTGAATGCGAGTTTATACTGATATAATCATGATGATTAGAATAGTACATAAAATTTTAGAACTTTGTGTCCTAACTTTCTGGAATGCAAAAAGAAAAAAAAATCAATTGAGTCATTAATTTAGTAAACAATAATCACATCACTGTCCTTAAACCCTTTTAATCAGGGAAGGGAAAAACATTTTCAAAAAAAAAATTATCTTACTACAATAAAATAGACAAGAATAGTGTGCTACTAAGTACTGAACTGCCTGTAGAAGTTACAGGAAGCCTCATTTTACATATTTATTTAAGGTCCTTTCTCTACCCTATAAAAAGATCTTTAGTTAGACACGAATCTTTCGGGGATGTTCTACAGCCTTTCATTAGCACTGGAACCTCTTTGTGGAAATAAGAAGTGAGGAGATGATAAGCTTTCACTTATCCTTGTGACCCCACAGACAATTATAAAGATAGAGGGACTATCCTTTGATTACGTCTGTCTTTCAAGAGAAATGGCTTGCACAATGGTTGCAAGAAGCGGCAAAGAGAGTAGGCATCTTGCTCCACTTTAAATTTAACATCCTGGAGAATTTTCCCATTCCCTCAGCTTCCCTCAACCTGTCGGTCAAATTTTAATAGCTCAAGATTGAGGATTATTTAGAAATATGGTGAACTGACCAGCTTGACCAGCTTTATTGCTGGTGTTGTATTACTAACTCCAGCTCTTGGATGTTGAGTTATTAGTTGTCAGCCTCAGCTTTGATTTTTCTAAGGCAGCTTTCTAAGCTCACTGTTCTTAAGAAATATACAGAAGTATGAATACAAAAATCTGAAAATGAAACCAAAATATCTCAGAATATTATTTTAAAAGTTTATTTGAATTGTTAGACTGGCAGTATACTGCATCACTCTTTCGGAAGAGTCAAAGCATGATTACAAAGAAAAGTAAAGCAGTTTTAATGATCGTAGATTAAGTTAAAGGAGACAGGCAAGAGTTATATGAAATGTACTCAGATTTGCTCCTGTTAACAGTGCAAAATATTAACATTTGATTACAGACTTAAAAGTGCTACAGAAGTCCTCTTTAACTATATACGTGCTGAGATTTGGTCTAAATTTTCCCCTTAACATACCTTCAAGGTATTTATTTATTATCATATTTTCAGTCTTCGAACAGTAAAGTGTGGACCTATAATAAAAGCTCAGCAAAAATGTTAATTAAGAAAGCCCTTCTATACATATCCTTTTACAGTAAAAGAAGTAGTTGCTCCCTCTGTTTTGTATGGTTAGCATTTTGTTTAACTACTCTGCAAACCTAATCAGCCTTTAACTGCCTGTAATGACTGACTGCACTGCTAAAAATAGAGATGGGAGAAGAATTTCCAAAAGCGTATAGCGACTTGTGTAAATTAATCAAATTTAATTTGCTCTATCAAACTGGATTATTTACTTCTGTGAAAAAAATCACAGTGTAGTATAATAGATGTCATGTATCTGTGAATTTTACAAATACATTATTTAAATGTTCTCTCTTAACTAACCTCTTTAAAAATACAATTGCACCTAAAAATTTTAACAGCAAGAAGCAGATTTACTCATTAGTGTATTCACCCATGTTCTGAGAAATTTATAGAACAAATTGAAAAACTTGCAAGCAGAATGTGAATCTTCCAAAGGCACAACAAATTGCTGTCTATTTAACTTGAGTAATAGATGCATTCCCATAGAACCTCTCCTAAAGTGTGCTTTTTTTCCTTGATGAGAACTGCACAAAGTTTAGAAAAGCAGCATGCATGCAATAGACACATATTTTATATAACCTAGTAATTAATATTTGCTAGGTGTACCACATTTCCCAGAAGCTGGTAGGACTCAAGAGAGACTTTATTCTCAAGCACAGTGCAGCCCAAGAGCTGCCAGCTCCCCTCTTTACCTGACTTCACTATTGTGACTACACATTTGGGCCTCAGAGCTAGAAAGGGTAACTCACTCCTCCTCTTCCTCTGCCATTCTTTGCCATTTTCTTGAATTCAATTTGAAATTCAGCTAATAACCACTTTGCAGAAAGATTTTTGACTTTTTATATGTATTTATAAAATATATATTGTTATTTTGTGTAAGTACAGTAACACTAAACAAAAAACACAGTAGTCAAAGTTGCAGTACAATAAGCAAGAGCTAAGCTGACCACTGGATCGTTGCTACTCATCTCATAATTTTGACGCAAAAGACTTAGAGGACTATTTGCTGTATTTATTTGATCTATTTCTCGTTCTCCTTTGAACTTTATATCAGAATTTCAAAAATGTGTATTACAGGCAGCTGCATTGCAAAGGTCCCATGATTTCTGTGATGTAGCGTTAAATCGAACTGCATCATGTGTCATTAAATAATATATGGGGCTGAAGAGCACTTACTTTTGGTTTTAGTACAATAGATCATATCCCAGGTGGCACTGAGACCTCTTCCAATAACCTAAATAAACTTTAATCTCTTTATTGTGGTATACCATAGGCCACAAATTCACCATGTTTGCAGTTTTTGACAGTTTCCCAATTTCAAAGCCTGGGTAGTCAATTCCAAAGAAAAAGTTGATGTCTCAAAATGGTCATTGACATTTAAGGATGTGACATTCTGTCAAAATAAACAGGACTGAAATATGGACTCTCTTGTGCTAGACTTCAAGTCATAATGTTTGTTTATATCAAATTCTCTCCTGATGGTAGAGAACTGTCAGGCACAGACTTTATTATCTCTCTGGTATTCATGTCTGAGAGACTGAAAAACTGTGGAAGACTATAATTTGCGGTACATTTGGTCAGAATACACACATTTAGTCCTCTTGCAAAAGAGCAGTTCTGGTTCTTGTTCCAGAAACTAGAAATATCTTGAATAGTACTTAATCCCAGCAATTACTAATGTTCATAAATATTACTCAATATGTCCAAGAGCTGTGAAATCAGGTGACCTAACATATACTGACCACTTAGTGACTTGACTTCTTCACTTCAAGTACTGCTGTTCTCCATTTTTGCATTTCAGCGGTTAGTATTTGTAAATCTCTTTGTACTCTATCCAGTAGATTGTCACATTTCCATCTAGTTGTCAACCTTAGATTTAGCTACAAATCATTCAGTTTCAAAAAACTTCTTATTCTAATATGAAAAAAAATTGTTAGTTACTGTTGATATACTCTGTAGATATCTCTATTTCTCTATAATTTGAGTTATAAATAGGAATTCAAGTCTTGTTTTCTGTCAGAAAATGTATCAATTTTATATTTATAATGTTTTACGAAGTTATGAGTCATATTCCACTGCATAATCACTTAAATAGAGTATCTTGCCATTTTAAATTGGATACACTTGCTGCCAGGTTGGAGTGCTTTTAATATGCATATGTGTGTGCACATGTATGTTTGTGTAGGCTAGAACCTTATGAGTCCAGAAATGCTTATCCAGCTCGGAGCTTCTGCAAGACTGGCATATCCTAATGAATGAATTGTTGTTTTAAGTATCATTTTTTGTGAATTCTGTAAACGCATTTCCTCAAATGTAGCCTCAGAAAACTTGCAGCTGATGTTACTCATGGGGTAACTTAGAGATAGCCCATCTAGGAATGTCATCTCTTCTCGTTGCTTGTTCCTGGAAGCCAGTAATAAGTTACTCTGTCATTTCCAGTACTTCGGGTAGATGCTAGTAAAAGGGGAAAGCCAATACTCAGCATCTTGCATGCCTTTCTTCATCTGTTCACTCCCCTCCTCTCACACAAACAGACGCTTGCTGTGGAAGGGAAGACAGAACAGGTGCTGTATAAACCTGAGACCTAGATATCTCCCTTCAGGTAGAAGAGATATCTGGTGTTTTCCTTTTTGAGTGAACACCTGAGGAAATTCTTGTAAACCTGCTTTGTAAGAGGACTGGAAAAACTTTTTATTTTACATATATGTCTATGCATTTCAGGTTACACTTTTTATAAGCGTGTATGTTTGGTGTTACTAACACTAATGGGTTGCTGCATTAGAGTAACTGTTAAGTATTATAATAGAAGATAGTTTAAGTTTTAAAAAATGACCTGCTGTGATTAACTGCACAATTCTCAATGTCTTTGGACATAGTCAGATAGGCTGATCTACTCACTGCTTACATTCAAAGGAGGTTATCCACCCCTCGGTTCTTCTGACCAAACGGTCTGACTACTCTGACGCTGTTCTGTGAAATGATGTGGATGAAGATTTTGGAGGTGAAACTACATGAGTCAGATCAGCAGCAGGCGTGTTTATTTGGCTGCAAATGCTCTTCCGTTTTCACAGTTGGGTGTCAGAGGAAATAACCGGTTACAAGGAAACGCAACGAGTAGGGCTGAAAAAAGAGGAAAAGCTCCACTTCAAATGCCTTCAAAGCTTGTATGACAAGAAAATCAGCTCCTTGTGATGTCAATCCGACTGAGTAAGTTAGAAGAATACAAAATTCTCACTGTGGTCAGTTCCTAGGGAAAAATGACTGTTCTTGGTCCTTGTTTGTGGAAAACTGTTAACTATCAACTAACATTCTGTTATTCCATTGATTAGCTGTTCTGAGAGAGGAAAAAAATCCATTTAAAATTCAGCTCAATATATATAGACTATTTTTAGTATTCTGGGAGTATGCAATGATTCAAGATACATATTTAAATTTACCAGAATAGATTTTCTCAGTAAATCCAAAAAAGCTTGTTTTTCTCTTATGTAACTGTGGAAAAAATGTCATCTTGCATACACACTAGTATACAGAATGAATTGCATCATAAGTTGTCGATACAGAACTTCCCATTAAAAAGCCTCTTCTCTATTAGTTAATACTTGATTTACAGGTTATCAACAAGTTAAAATAGATATGAGCACAAAAGAAAGGAAAATGATAAAATCAAAGCAAATTATTTGATCTTTATACTATGATCTTTCTGCAGTTTAGTTATGTTTGATATTGAAAAAAGTTTCAATTTATTCTGATCTTACAACCAATATTCTAAGTAAATATGTATTTATTATAATTGTATTAAACTTATAGTATACTTAGTATAGAGAACTAAGTGGATTCTATGCTCTCGTAAGAACATAAAGCAGCAATCAAAACACTTAGTGAAAGCCACTTTTATATCATGAACTTTTCCCATACATTGATAAATAATTATTCACCTGTGTAATCCCCCTAATTTATTGCTCACCTTTTGTAAGAGTTGAGAGTGGTCATCTGTAAACAGAAGCAGATGTTTTATAATCTAGTGAGTAGAATTTCACTGCAAAAATAAACCCACCAAAATCAATGAGGCGTACATAATTGGCTGTGATATAAATCAGTGTAGAAAAAGGAGGTCAGAATTTGTTCTTTAATAGATGTATCAGTTATAATTCAATATTTCCAGAGTCATGCTTGTATCCAATATTTGAAATCGGTGGTTTTGTATGAGGAGTCCTTATGAAAGGTCAATTAGAAACACAAATATCCTCAATTTGTGTTAAAATCAGTATCCAGCCAAGAGTTTGTTGTATTGAATTTATACTGGATTAACAAAATGGTTGTACATAACGATTTTGATCCAGATTCTAGCTCTGGACCAGTATCTATGAAAGGCTTGTGGGATTGCCCTTGGGTGGAGCTCAGGAGTCAGGATTCACTTAATTCTTCTACTACCAGCAGGCAAACTCCACATATCTTAGTAAGCTGTTTAGACTGCTATGACTCAACCTGTAGGGATGCCTGCCTCTCTTTACAGACTGCAAATGGAGCCTAGAGGACTAATTTGGACTTGATGGCCCACTTTTAATTTGCTCAAGTCAGATGAAATAAATCCCATTCCCTGGCTACATGGATCACCACCTTCTCAATAAAACAATTAGATATCTGCCTTCTCAGCTCACGTAAGATCCTAGTGATTTGCTTGTGTTGTTAATGCCTATATTACTTAAATATTTAGAGGTAATTTAACTTCCTTAAAGGCACTTTCATACATGGAAACGAGGGGAAGGTAGTCAGCTGTATACAGATTATCAGTAAACATTCCAGAAATCTGAATATATGATGATTTGCCTATTGAGCATTAGAGAGTATCATAGATTTTCAGGATGCAATATACTGTTGAATAACCTAAAACATTTAATAGGAACTTGTTGACAAATGTTTATATTTTAGGTTTATATTTAAGCTTTGTTTTCAAATGAAATATTTATTATTTCCAATTTAGATTTTTTATCCTGAGATGAGGTAATCCCAGGAGATAGACAAATTAAACTTTTAAAATCTTTGATGAGTCTGTGTAGTGTCTGTCACTAAGACAAAAGGTGTTTAGATCTTATATGCTACATATCCAGTGAAAAAGAAGTTGCTTTCCATTTATTAAAGTGAAACTGTGGGATGAGATCTGCTTCCATTAGTAGTATGTTCAGTTGCATCAGTAAACAGCAGGTGATTAATGCCATGGGGTTCTGCTACTGTATCTTCCTCATTTATTGAAGTTTTGGCAACCAAGGAAGGTCTTGATTGATCTGTTATTTTCTTAGTTATAATTCATGATTATGAAGGGAAAGCTCTATGCACTATGTACATTCCACCTGAGCCTGCAAAATAAGAGTTAAATCCCTACAAAATCTGTACAGTCATGGGGCAGGTGATGTGCCATTGTCTATCATGCTATTCAGATTTCCTTTTCTTCCCACCGTCATTTGCTCTCTTTTTTTTTCTTTTTCTTTTCTTTCTTTTTTTTTTTTTTCTCAAGTGTAAAGTCTTTGGGCTTCATTTTTCTGATTTTATTTGTTTGTTTTCGCACAGTGTATTAGTATTTTATTCTTTCAAGCAAAAAAGAAAACTGAGTTGGCATTTGCCCACATCCTAAATGTGTTCAGAGGAGTCCAGTGAAGTTTTAGTGCCACATATGCATTGTTTGTCTTAGAAAAAGAAGGACTTTTTTTCACTCTCACTATTCAGTTCTGTCGGTAGACTTTTTCCCGAGCCATATTCTTGAAAGAAGCAGTTCTTCAGAGTCTCTTGTATAGATCAACAGCTTCTCTCTCATCTTCAAATGAACAAATCATTTTCCAGTACTAAAAACATTTCCAGGTAACATTTTAAATTGTCTTTTCCTGTGACTTTTGAAACTATGCTGAACAAGAAGCAAATTCCTTTTATTCCTTTTATATTTTGAAACAGTGTCTGAAACTTTAAAAGTGGTAGTTTTAGAAACATTGTAAGGAAAGTGATAGAGTGAGCTCTACAATTCACTGAACCATCTTGCAAGATACATTACATATAAAATCTGAGAACATAACAAAACACTCCATGTGTATAGATTGCTGGATTTTTTTTCCTTTGAGGTCAGAAATGATAGCACCTGCCAAAAGGCTGCAGCAGAGCAAAGCAGTTTGCAAAGCTGAAAAGGAACGTGAGTTTATCTGACTATGATACAAAACGATGCCATGTGTTCTGCATTTCTAGGGATATTCTGGATCTCTGAGGGATATGTAACATTCCTTAAATTCTAGATACAAGTACCCAGAAAGAACAATGGCAGACTACAAATTAGTCGTAGACTACATAATCAAGTAATTCCAAATAAACAATGTGCGTGAGATTACAAATGGTCTCGCACAATTTGGAAAGAGGAAAGGAGGGTAAATTTGCTGTATAAATTGTTCATTATTTACTGATAGATAAACCACAGACATTCATGGACTTCACTGTGGAACTCATGTCCCCTCTGGCTATATATCTTTCTAACTTTTCTGAAAAATTAGAGTTCAAGGGTGGAAATTTCATATGAAATATTGCTCATGAACTTTTGATAAATATCCATTGGTTTTTAGAAGAAACTTGTAATTACAGCAATGTGTTAAAATATAAAGAAAAAACAAAAAGAAGAAGAATTAATTTGCTGCAGTCTTCATGTGAACTAACAGAACTGGAAGTGAGTACGCAAAGGTCTTTTACATTTGCAATTTCTCTGTGCAGTGGGATAGTGCAGAATGTAAAGACTGGAATCTGACAACCTTCAGGAATATAGGAAAATATAGCTACGTATTTTACTGTAGCTTTTGCATTTTTCTGCAGAAGTACTTATGGCCAGGATATCAGCCTTCATGGTAAACCTTTCTTTGTGCTCTGTGATAAACATTGCTCCTTTGCACTGCTTCTGATTGATCCATACCTTTGAAAGTATGAGACTTTCAGGTCTGCAAAAGATTTGGTCTGAATTTCAGATGAGTATTAAGGTTACTTTCCATGTTATCATCTGAACTGGATTTATGGATTTACTCACTCCTATGTGATTTTTTTTTCATTTAATTTACGATGATAGTAAAGGAAACAGAGTTTGGTACTCTAGACCAAAGATATTGCAACTTAGTTACACAGGGATAAAATACAAAGGTTGGGTAACGGCCAAATCTTCACCGCTATACATGAGCTATACTTTACTGAAAAGAAGAAGAGATATGAACAGCTATGGCCCTCCAAAGGAGAGTAATAACTTAATTTTGTGTGGAAATCGCAGAGGTCAGTAATCAAAGGAAAATAAAAGCTTTAAAAGAATGATCAGAAGGGAAGCTATGTTGTTTTTCACTTCAGAACACAAGAGTTTTAGATCTTAAAAGTAAGATAAAGACGGGTAGAGTTTTAGGAAAAGACAGGTTTTTATAGAGCCTTGAAAGAGAGACAAGAAGTTTAAACATCCTGTGAAAAGGGTCAAGGGTAGCCAACCAAGAATTTGACTTTGGTAACACCAACTTACAAAAATCTGTAGTTCTGATGAAAGGAAAATTCTATTTGTGAGGGCATTGCCATGCATATTTCTCCCCCAAATCCTTTTCAGTCTGCTAGTATATGGTTCTGTTTTCCACAGTTTATCCTCTTTTTCAGCTTACTCATTTGAGCATGACTCTCATTCTTTCATTTTTTAAAAAAATTTCTTATGATTTTACAATTTTTACAAATTAAAAAATTTCTTTCTTTCTTCTTTCCTCCTCCATTCCAATATTGCATTGTGTTGGCTTTTGTTCTTAGAGCCTTTAAGATCAGAGCTGTATGTTTACTTTCAGTTAAATATGACATTAAAAAAATTCTCTATGCTTTTAGATTTTTGACTAGATCTTTTAATGTCTTTTACCAGCTTCCTCTCTGCTTTTTCTCTTTAAAAATTCAATATTATTATATTTAGTTTTTATGTGTTTATTTTTCTTCTCTCTTAGTAAGATATCATATCTGATCACAATTTGGTCATGTTACGAAAGAGTTCACTTGTAGTCCTGCCTGGAATGAGGTCTGGTGCACTTTTCCAGATAAAACTCAAAACCATTTCTTTTCTTGGTGTTCACAGTTGTGCTGTTCAGTTGGTCATTTATGGTATCCCTGACTCATGCTTCATTATGATTATTTACTCAGATGAAATGTAGATACCTGAAATTTTAAATTATCTTGTTTTCTACTTCTTCAGTCTCTCTAGCTTCTGATAGCATTTCAGGTCCCTGCTGCCGTTGTGATTAAGTGGCTCACTGTAGAGTCCTTTCCTGCCCTCTGATTAATTGGGCAGATCAATTCTGTGACACTTGTTGACACGGTTAAATTTTAACATGTTGCCTGATGTGTTCTTTAATATATAATGTTAGTTCTCCACCTAGTCTAATGTCATTATCATTTATAGGCATTTGGTTAGTGTTGTTCAAGTCTTTAATAATTCTTTTATAAGACTGTGTGCATTTTTGCTGTAGCTGAGTACATTCATTTATTAGCATGTTTTTGAATAGGTTTTGCATTTTTTAAAGTCCTTTTCTCAAATGGAAGTATGAGTGCTAGTGTCAATTATTCCTTCTCAAAGGGTGAGGAATTTAATTATGTTGAGGTCCAGCACTTTGGCTGTAATTATGCCTTGAACCAATTTGCTGTGCAATATTTAGAAATACAGCTCTGATCCTATGAGCTAGGCCATATGGCCCTGCCTATGCACCTGGGCAGGACTACAGTGAAATCAGTAGTATCTCACAGATGCAAGCACTTAAGAATGATTTTGACAACATGCAGCATGGCTTAAAAATATTTTCTATTTATATAAAAAATATTCCATGCCCACTTCCACAAATAAATGGTATTTTTACAGGCTTATACTTTTCTCTCATGTGGTATCTCTCCTGAGAGGAAGTGGCTATTTGAAATAATGCATTATTAATATTTTTCACTGGTCAATTTTTCTGTTCTTCAACTTTGTATGTGATTTATTTTCCTATCAAAAGAATGATGATAAAACTCTTATTCCCTGACTTTTGGCATCCATCCATGTCTACTCTCCCAAGCATTACATTTTTAATATTACCGCAATGTGTGCTATGCATGTGCATGTTTCTTGGTGTGCATGTACGCTTAATGTGTAAAATCTCCCCTCTGTCTTAATTCTGCTGTCATCTCTATCTCTGTGCAAGGCCACAGAGAATGCTTTTTGAATAAAATATTTTCCCCTTTTCCTTCCCCTCACCTGCCCTCATCCTTATGCTACTGATCTTTAGAAACTCTAAGCTGGGCTGTGGACTAAGAGAGTTATTAGGAGTCCAAGCTGGCTCTCGGGAGAAAGGGGAGCTGAAGCTGGGACTTGAGGTTGGGCCTTTTGGTATTGAAAGGTGCTGGCAGACCATAGCTCCCGCTCTCCCAGGTACCCTTTCCCCCATTCCTAATCTTAGATGATCTATATGAACTGCTGAAGACAGTGAAGCATTTCCAATGACTGCTCTTATGTATTCAGGACGTACTTTCCAGAAAGTGGAAAAAAAAATGCGGTAAGGGTCAAAACCTTTATTCTTAATTTATTATTCAGGAAATCCTCTAGAGAAGCAGAACTCCAAAGAAGATCAATCTTTCATTTCAAAAAGCATTTTGACATTTTGAATTGAAATTAAACTGGACCATTCTTAAATTTTCTGTAAAAGGGAAATAAAACGTATTTTACATCACATAAAATACTATAGGGTGGTATATTTTCTAATATGAAATTGAAACCTATGTAACTAAAAGTTCCAAATTGACTCAGTTCTGAAATATGAAAACAGCACTTTCAGCATAGTCTCAATTTTCTTGAGTAAACTAAAATACTGATGAATACGTATTTTAGGAAGTTTTTTGTTTTATTTTAATGGAAAGTCATTCTCTTGTGGAAGGTAGCTCTGTAAAAATCTTCTGATAAGTCTATACTTTAAAGAGAGAACACGAGAAAGAATGCATGATTTAGCATCTAGAAAAATATTTTTTTTTTCTGAGCATTATAATTGACTGGATACAGTATGTATGTGAACAGTTATCTGAGAAAATGTTTATCTAGCACACAGCTGATGATGGCAACAGTAATGACAATGTGTATAAAAGACATGCTGATTATGATGAATCGCACCGGAAAAATGTTGACATTGATGTCTAGTAATTCTGAATGTCTCCAGGAAGCGGATTTATCTTTCTATTGGGCTATTTTTCACAAGCAAATACTTAATTTATGTATTTAATCTATTGCTGTAAATCTAATATGTGAAAGTGGAGAGTAGTATCATGTCAAGTGGAGGTTGGATATGCTCATCTGTTAACATATTTATATTTCCTGAGATTCAGCGATGTCAGTAACTAAGAGAGATGGAAGCTCACTGGAAAGCATTTATCTGGTATTTTATACAAATGTTTTTCATTTATTGTCCCAAAATTACTGCATTCATGTCTAGTCTCATATCCTGGCTCTATGAACTGCAGAAAAAAATGACATAAAAACTATAACAAATTATTGCACATGTATTGCAGGGATATGCTACTCAACGTTTCCAAAAGACTGAGTTGTGCCAGTATCATGGCATTTCAAATGAAGATTTTCATTCTGGTTCAAGGCATTCTCATTCAAGAAAGCTATGTTTTTCATTGTTTGTTTTTAATTCATTGATAGTTGTGGAAAACTCATCTTTAATCAAAGCTTTTCTTGTTGAGAAGATCCCTTAATCTTCTTTCTTATTTGTGGGATTAATGTTATTGTTTTGACATCTAGAAAAATCAAGCCCCTCTTATTGATTGATAGCCTTTTCTTAGCCAGCCATGCTAGGCGTTAGATCAGGTCTCTCTTTCCTCTTCAACATGCTGTACAAGAGACAAATTCTCTGTTATTCATGAGGAGCCCACAGTAACACATGGCACAGTAGCACATGGACACAGTTTTCATCCCAGCTGTGAAATGATGTCATGGTGGACTTTGGTGGAGAGGAAGTATCTCATGACTGAGAAAGCAGAGCAGGCTTCAGAGCTCCAAGCGTGAAGCCTCCTGTCAGATCAATGGATTTTTTACTTTGTGTAAGGCCTTTAGGGGACCTTGAGGTTTCCTCTTTCAAAATTTGTGTTTGCATATATTGTATTCATACACTGCAGTTTCACTGCAGCTTCAGTTATTGATCATTAAGATGTAGAATTTTCCTATAGTTAGAATGTGACAGCTAATTTATTGATTGCTATTTCAAATATAGACAGAATGGTATTATTTTAGGGTATGATTTTTATAGTTAATATGATTACTTTTGAATAGAATAGAACTGTGCAGTATATAATCCTGGGCCATTCTTGCTTGTTAAAAAAAAGGGGGGGGGGGGCGGGGAGAAAAAAGGAACGAGAGAGGGTGGGGAGAGGAATTGTTACTTCAAAGAAAGGTGTGTCTATCTTGCCCCAAATCATGCATTGCCTGCCTGCTTGAGTGCAGAGGTATATTAGTATATTAACAGACAATGTCTGGCCAGCACATCCTTGCTACCTAAAAGGCTTTTACACCTCTCTCTGCTGGCTAACTTGTCTTCCAGTTCCCTTGGGCTGTGCTACTTACACAAAGTGAGCTTAATGAAGTGATTCTTAAATGAGTTTTATCTTTTAAAGGCTAACTATTTTAATTAGAATTCAATTGTGAGGAGAGCTAGGGGTTGGTGTGGAGTTAGCAACCTGTGCCTGGTCAAGATTTTTGAAATGTGTATTGTACTTCATGCTTCCTAATATTGCTCTGTGATGCTTTCATCTTTGGGAAGTGGATCCCTTCTTGATTTTCCTTATTTTCAATGTATTCTTCTATGCTGCATCAAATTGTTCCAGCTCAGAGGTGAGGGTGATAGATAATGTTACAAACTTACATTTGGTAGTTTGTAAGATAAACCAGTTCAGATAATACAGGATGTGTCATGCTGTACCTCAGATACTGAACTCACCTTTTAAGAGATATGAATGGTGGGATACAATTCTTAAAGACCTTTAAATCTCATAGAATTCTGGTTCTTCTGACATTTAAAAATTTGTAGAGGATAGAAATTCAGGTAATTGTGAGAAAGGAAGGAGGAACCACAAGCAATGGCTGAGGCTGAAGCCTGAGACAGAAAGCACCAACTCATCTCAGGTTTTAAAAATGAAGCAATTGTACCTTAGAACAGATAGGAGGAATTTTAGCTTTATGTGCATTTCATAGAATCATAGAATCACTAAAGCTGTAAGGGACTTCTGGAGATCATCTCGTCTAACCCCCCTGCTCAGCAGGGTCTCCTAGAGCGCTTTAGAGGGTTGCATCCAGGTGGGCCTTGAAGATCTCCAGAGAAGGAGACTCCACAACCTCTCTGGGCAACCTGTTCCAGTGCTCCGTCACTCTCACAGGGAAGAAATTCGCCCTCACGGTCAGGCGGAACTTCCTGTGCTTCAATTTCTGCCCATTGCCTCTTGTCCTGTCACACGGGACAACTGAAAAGAGTGGTCCCCATCCCCATCCCTTTGACACCCTCCCTTCAGGTACTTGTACACATTGATAAGATCCCCCCTCAGTCTTCTCTTCCCCAGGCTGAAGAGGCCCAGCTCTCGCAGCCGTTCCTCATAGGGCAGGTGCTCCAGCCCTCTGATCATCTTCGTAGCCCTATGCTGGACTCTCCACAGTAGCTCCATGTCTCTCTCGTACTGGGGAGCCCAGAACTGGACACAGTACTCAAGATGAGGCCTCCCCAGGGCTGAGTAGAGGGGCACGATCACCTCCCTCCACCTGCTGGCAACACTCTTCCCAATGCACCCCAGGAGACCATTGGCCTTCTTGGCCACAAGGGCACCTTCCTGGCTCATGGTCAGCTTGTCATCCACCAGCACTCCCAGGTCCTTCTCTGCAGAGCTGCTCTCCACAAGGTCAGTCCCCGGCTTGTACTGGTGCCTAGAGTTATTTCTCCCTAGGTGCAGGACTCTGCACTTGCCCTTGTTGAACCTCATGAGGTTCCTCTGTGCCCAACCTCTCCAGCCTGTCCAGGTCTCTCTGAATGGCAGCACAGCCCTCAGGTGTATCAGCCACCCCTCCCAGATTGGTGTCATCGGCAAACTTTCTGAGGATGCACTGTCCCCTCATCCAGGTCGTTAATGAAGAAGTTGAACAGGATGGGACCCAGCACTGAGCCCTGGGGGATGCCACTAGCCACAGGCCTCCAACTAGACTGCACACCACTGATGACAACCCTATGAGCTCTGCCTTTCAGCCAGTTCTCAATCCAACTCACTGCCCACTCGTCTAACCCACACTTCCTGAGCTTGTCTAGGAGGATGTTGTGGGAGACAGTGTCAAAAGCCTTGCTGAAGTCAAGGTGCACAACGTCCACTGCTCTGCCCTCATCTGCCCAGCCAGTCATTCCATCATCGAAGGCTATCGGGTTGGTTGAGCAGGATTTCTCCTTTCACTGGAAGAAAGGGAGAACGAGAAAGGAAATAATTCTATTCTTATATTTCCATTTTATTTGATAGTTTTATTTCTGTGTTATTAGCTTCTTGTCTTTACTTTCTAGTTTCTCCATAATCTATTCCTCCTCCTCATTTAATTTGATCTGTAGAGTTTATTGAACCATGTCAAATCACTCTGTAGAAGTGAGTTTTCCATTAGCCCGTGTTTTTTAGGTCTTAAAATATAATAATTAGGTACATACTGGGAGGCTTGAAAAGGAACATATTGCATGAGTTTTCACTGACACTATTCTGTGTGACAGTTCTTCAAGTCTGAATTGTTTTGTCTGGTCTCACTTAGAGATGCTAGTAGTCTTTCTTGTGGCAACTGATCCCCAGTTGAGACTCATTCCCCTTTAAAGCTTGAATGCATGACTTGTTTCCATTAGCACTGTCAGGGTGTTTAAAATTGACTTGCAATTTTGTTTCACCTACATGGTGAGTCAGAGGTAAAATGCATTAATAAACATTTAGAAATAATAATGATATTTACACCTGGACATAGCAAAACTTGAGGATGCAGCTTAATACTGTCACAGAACTGGAACAGGTTCTCACTGGAGTAGATTTATTTCTTATGCTCAGCTAAATATCCTGTGGAATGCCGAGTGCATTAGAATCCATGGTAACCCTGCCGGGGTACAACGTTGTATCACTTTGCTGTTGATAATGCAAGTCCATCTAATTAGTACCAAATGTCAGGGTACTCAGAGGAGCAGGTGGCAGCATTTGTATCTGAAGTAAATACAAACAGAGTATTTACATGCAAAAACAGAGACAAAGCCTTTTGCAGAGTTTGCTATGGCTGTTTTTTCTAATGAATAAGAGCTGAAAAAGAGAAGGTAATTATAAACTGTGCTTCATGGATGTAATTGATAATTTCAATTTCAGATTGAACCAGATGTTCAATAGGAAACATTTTAGGCTAGAGACCTGTTATACTTAAAGAAAGAAATTGTATTATCTCTGGATTAGAGACAATGATTTTTGGCATTGGGAAGTTCATGGTTCATTTCAGGTTCATGTTCTATTTTAAAAGTTGCTAGCAATAATAATTTTAATATCCTTGATTTTCTCGAAATACTAAGAACTGTGAGCAGACCTACTAAGTTGAGACATTTGGTGGTCTTCAAATACTTCAGCCTCTAAGTTACTCAAAATGTACATGAACATTGTTTGAAAGTGAAGTCACTAGAGATCTGTCTAAGGTGGGTAGAATCGTTCTGCCTAGATGCCTTTATGACTTACGAAGAGAAACGCAAACCTCCAGAAATCTATCAGAAATAAGTTTGGGGAGGTGCCTTATACAGTTGCAGTTTTCCAATGGCGGATGTGCATTCAGGAAGGATGCCACTTACGGGCCCCAGTGAAAACTTAACTAATCAATTTTCATGGCAAAAAAATAACTGGGGAAACTGTTTTATTTTTGCTTGCCAAGTGTTGATCATTGTCAGGAACAAAACAGGTCGAGATACTGTGACCTCCTCTGTCTCATAGCTACTCCTCTCACTGATGTATGGCTACCTAAGGTGGAAATGAAGGAGAGTCTCTCCCTTGCAGCTGGGACACCAGTCTGCAGCCAGAGTTAATATGGTACTTTGACATCACCTTTATAGAAGGTTTATTTTCCTCCTTGGCAATTTAGAACGTAAGTAGATAAAAGGCATGGGGGCCTTTATAGCGGACATCTGCATTTATGTGAGTTTTGCTTACACAAGTGTGTAAGTTTCACTTACACACTTACACTGACAGTCTCAGGCCTGCAAACATAAAACTTCATTTTCACACTATGCCAGTCTTCTTAATCTTCTCATACACAAATATTCTCTAAAAATGAAATATACTCTCAATATTAAATTTTTACATTTTTTTCTTAAATTGCTTAGTCAATTTGGCAACTGATACATAAGTAAAATTTGCAATTCCATCTATAATATTAAAATAGTGTGCATGTTTACATTATTACCATTTAATTAAAAATATGTGCAATCTATTAGAAATAAAATGTACTTTATTCCCATCCATTTCTAAATGAAATACTAGCAGTTATTTTTGCCTTTTTTAAAGAAAATTTAATTACAAGAGAGAAAGAGAGGCCATTATGAATATTTTTATGTGTTTTGTGAGAAAATTTTGCAGTATATAATAGCAAGCTTTAAGGAGGGATATTTTTAAAGGAGGGAACTTTTAAGGAGAGATAATTAAGTAAAATTTGTATCTAGCAGATCTGGAAGTACAGAACATACTGTACAAGGGAAAAATAAATAATCCACAAATGAAAAGAACACCCAAACATCCCCCAGAAAGATTAAGAAACTAAGCTACGTAACAAAGAATATAAAAAGAAACCTTTCCCAAAATAACAACATACTCTTCTTTACAACCATATAGAAACAAAAAAGAGCCAAACACTTTAAGGGAAAAAAATGAAGCTGAGATTTTTTTTTTTTTAAAAAAAAGCAAATAAAGCTATTTTTAAAAATAAAGGTTCTCATAATAAAACAAATATTTAAATTCAAAGCAATTTAAAAAACCCATGGGCTCCTTAAAATAATATCCAGCAAAATAACCTTCAGAGTAAAATATAGATTGGTTTAAGAGGAAAATAAATACCATTAATTTGTTGTATCAGCTTAGCACATTCTGGCAGTGCAGTTGTCTTGCTCATTAGTTTTCAGTGTAGCCTGCAGTAAAGGACAACATGTTCTTGTGCTGCTCTGGTGCAGTTAGGACAGGAAGAAAGATATGGTAGGTCATGATATCTTTCACTTTCTTTTTGCTACTTTGGATAAGCATAAACTACAACTAGCCTAAATTTCTTTCTGCACCTCCAGTGTGTTGATAGAAGCAATACTTCAGTGCTGGCAACCTCTGTCTGCCCTAAAACTTTCACATGTTTCTGAGTCAAGAGAAGCCTGCTCCTTTCAGGCAGAAGATACCACTGATTGATTGCACTTTGCCTCTTTTCTGGTTCAAAGAAATCAGTGGTGTGTTGATTTTCAAATTAGTAAGTGTGGTAGCCTGTCATGCAACTTGTACTGGTGTGCACGGGTTGCATCAGTCGCTGGATATAACTGTGGTAGGTAGTACTGCTGTACCCTTTGTTTAGCACTTCATGGTATGTGTGCCTGTTCTGTTTGTTAAAAAATGATATGTCTTAGAAGGAGGTGGGCAGGAAGCTTGCCTGTTTGCAGTGTTCAGACTGCTACAGTACTGTTATCATGGTACCAGCCAGAGGTAGGGGAAACTGCTCCTTCTCTCAGGGCAACTGAGTGTGGTCATGGAGAAGAAGACTGGCATGTGAGGTAGGACAGAGCTGGGTTGATAAAAGCCAGGAGCAGGAATCTGCTGCAGGAGTGCAGGCTGCAAAACTCCTGAGAAGGGAAGGGAGCTGGTAGAAATGCTGCAGGGTTGCAGAGACTCTTCCAGAAGAAGAGATAATTTTGTTCATGGTCCTGATCAGACTATGTAGGATTTGTTGGAGCCCAGGAAGCTGCTAAAAATTACCGAACTAGAAAACAAGAATGGAAGGACTTGCCCTGCTAGGCACAGTTCGGGAAAGATTTGTTTACAGATCCTTTTGTTTTACTCTGTCGCACCACTCTCACACATATCTGGACATGTAAAAGTAACTTCTTGTCGTATGTGTTTTAATAAATCTTTGAGTAGGAGTTGCAAGCCATTTTAGTGTCTTTAGTCTGGTCACTTTTAAAGGACGAACGTGGGCAGTTCCAGCTTTAAAGTTATGGCCCCCTGAGAGCCCATCACAATAATTGTCCACTCACTTTCTGTCCTGCCCTGCTCACTTCTACAAGTGCAAATACCAGCGGCACTGCAGAACCCATTAGCCTCTTTTGTACTAGTTCCATGCATCACCTAACAAAATAGAGGAACTCTTTACAACTGTCTTAGTATTAATTTTGGCTTTTCCATGAAGAAATATAACTATCCTACTTTTATATAGATATGAATAAACTTAACTTTTTATGCAAGGTCACGTAAAGAGATCTTAGCAGGAATGTAAAAGCGTTTACAGATTCTCATTGATACATATCTGTTCTTGGAATTAGATGAATGCATCCTCTGAATCCTGAAAAAGCCTCAGCTGTAAAAGGTAATGCTGACCACTTACTCCCAGAGGAAATCATTAACCTGTCATATACCTGTAGGAAACCTACAATAAGGTGTCAGATAGCAAGTCCCTCAACAAAGATCAGCTCCTGAACTCTATATCCAGGTATCCAGGACCTAGAGTGTTCACACAAAAGAACAAAATGTTGGGTCCAGAATCTGTTTATCTGTTTTTTTTCTTTTTCTTTTTTTTTTTTTTCTTTTTTTTTGGTTAGCATTTCATGTGAAGACTCTTTAAAGATCTCTCAGTGAACTGGAATGTGCAAACCTAATAACAGCCATGTTACAAATTTTTGCCACAATACTGAGAATGATGCTTCTTGCAAAGAAGTCTGAACAGGAAGTGTATTCTAACTTACATGGTGGATAGGTAAATTCAAAGTTATTTCTGGAAAGGAAGGAAGGAGAAATCCGATCCAAAGTACAAGAGAGAGGATTATCCTTGTTATTGAATCTACATTTTTGGGATATACCTCCAAAGGGAAAGAGGATACTAATAGAAGCTTGGACTATCTCCACTTAATGTATGCAATTTACTTATACCCAGATATTAATTGCCTAGCAAATCAGCCTTCTTTAAATAAATGTCAAAGTTATTTATTCAGTTAATGAAGAATGCATTTGCATTTGAAGATCCTGTGAATATAACTTAGATACCTAAACTTAGAACAGAAGTTCTTACTCTTGAGATCTTGAAATAAACCAACCTCTTCTACTGAGAAAATATAAGTAGCTTGGACACTAACTGTAGGAAAGGTTTGTTTGTATAAGCTGAAGGTAGCAGTTGGGTACTTAATTTAGACAGATAAGCAAGAGTTGTCCTTCACAGCTTTTTTTTTTTTTTTTTTTTCTTTTTTTTTTCCCCATTAAATATAGACAGTCAGTCAGGTTGGCTGATTAAACCAATAGGGTTTGAAAGACAGATAGGGGGGACTACCTTGGACAAAACAAGGTTTGCTCAGAGAAGTGGCAGTTTTGAGCAAAAGTGAGCTGAACAGGGCAGGTTTCGCTTCCTGGATAAGACATTAAGGTAATACATTGACCAGTGAAGGAAGTTAGTTCTGGGAAGTAGAACGTCAGGAGGAATTGTGTCCGAACTCTCATAACTGAGAAGAGTGTACTCATCAAAAAGTAGGAGCAGAACTAAGCCAGGTAACTGTGAAGTCTTGAGAGTGCATTTTATATTTACAATTTTTTAAATATTTATCCTATTTTTAATCAAGTATTTAACATTTTCCTTTCCTAAATTAAGCCTTTGCCTTAGCCATAGCTAATTCTAAAAATGATCTTTAACACTGAGACTTTTTATTCTCAAAGAACAGCAAAGATTTCAGAAGATGACAGAGTACAAGCTTGCTATGGCTGTGCTTTTTGATGATTCTCAGGAGCTGGAGATTATTTTCTCAAAAAGCTGTAGGAATCAATTTGAAATCTAATGATGCCAATGGAGAGGAGTTCCCTTAGTGGGTGCTGATCAATGTAAGCAGCAGACACAAGGACATTTCTGATTTGGGGAGTAATTCACAGACATCGTAAGTTTTTTCCAATAAATTGATTCCTGTGTCATTCCTGTCATGTCACATATAGGTGGTAACTGGACTTGAAAAGAATTGAGGCGGACAGAATGACTCAAAGCAATATATGGATTTAACATTTAAGAAAGCAGATATAAACTCATGTACCTATTTTCCTTCTTTCCTGATTTTCTTTTAGAAAACAGGAAAAGTTTTAGAGAATATGACACTTTTAGGGTAGGTTTTGTGTTTTCTGCATAGACAAGGAAAGGATTTACTTAAAATCCATGGATAAAAAGTCGAATTGCAGAGGGGAAAAAAAACCTTGAAGGAACTGAATAATAATAGACAATGAGAAAAATGAAGACTTCCTTATTTTTAGCTTGTTCAACTGTGACAACAGGAGTAAGCCAGAAAACTAGACAACCACCTGTCATCAGTTTTTGAAGAGGATGCCTAAGCTAGGAATCTAGTTGATAAACCCCTGCAGCAGGTGATTCAAATATCAAATGGCTAAAGGCTAAGGCAGGTAGGAAGAATCTAAGTCCTTGGAATATATTATTTTCTTAATATACTTGTAAACCTTGCTCTAGCCTTGTCTAGAGAATCGATTATGTATCAAGTGGAGGAAAAAAATTCTAATACCATAAAAAAGAGTTCTGCAATGATGTTCATTTGGCTCTTCAATACATTTCCAATTACGTTGGCTAGTAATTATTTCCTGTGCATAAATGTTGACATAAGAATCTTGCTATAAAGGATGTTTAGTTAATAAACAGTCTTTTAGTTTCATGATATCTGTATGCTGTAACTCTGTATCTACATATGAAAACTTACAAAGGTGCCACAGAAAAAAAGACTGAGTAGTTTTCTCTTATTCTACTTAGATTTATTCATGTTAGTTCCTTTGGAACTGCCTATCTAAGGGCGTATGAAGGAATCATTCTCCAATGCTTTTCATGAACTTACATGGTAACTGTAACCTTCCACACTGTATTAGCAATAGCCTTCACGGTCCCTTTTCTTCACTATAGTGTAGCTACCTTGCAGCTTTTGAAGTGCACCTCCATGAATCTTTGATTTTCTGCAGTACTGCTTGAAAGATGGAGATGTCAAGCTGGAAGACAGCTAATGAACTGAGTGTTCAATAGTTCATCACCTTAGTTTTACCAGAAATCTTTTAGCAAGAGATCTGAAATAATTGTCTTTGGTAGAATGAGATCACTTGCTTTTTTTTTGATACAACAGCTGACACTACTTAGAACAGCAACATGTACAGGAAAGGGCAAATTTAATCTTCATAGTGCAAAGCATGTTGTGAAAAATCCAGGAAGTGAAAGAAAAAAAATATGACTAATATTGCTGAAGATCTCTGCTTTGGCCCAGCTGAGGGTATAAACAAAGAAGTCTGCTTTTCAGCTCTCATAAGTTACTACTGATGACTGAATTTATTTATTAGGGCCTAAATTCAACAAAAGATTTAAACATGTGCCTGTAATTATAAGACTATGAGGAATCCTTCGTAGTTTAAAGACACAGTTAAAGATTTCTCTGTCACTGCCTGTGTGGGAAACCTTCATTGTCCCATCTCAGGTCAGGAGGAGAATAGGCGTGTGGTGTAGTGTTGAGCAGCTATGGCTGAAGGAGTAAACACAGCACTGTAAATGTGAACTCTGAACAACCTGCTAGAGACTCCTTAAGAACTTCATTTTCTAGATAATACTCCCGAACCATGGTGTGCGTGTTCCCTAAACCACATGAATCATCTCAAAGTGATGCATCCATATGCAAGCAGAGTCTGCAGCCAGGAGATGTTTTCTGACTCTAGATACAGCAGCAGCTTGATGCTAGCTCCCAATTCTGCTTTTGAACAGGATCGCAACTCTTGCTATATAAAGAATGGGAGGGCATGCAGAGATGGTGGCAGCTGTGGAATGTTGTGCTCCAGCCACCAAAATGTCCAGCGTGGCTTCAGGCAGGAGTGTGCAGGAGGGAAAAGATGATATGGTATTATAAATCCAGAAATATTTTGCTTTAAGGTTGCTGTCACACTTCCTCATGGGAATGCTTTTATAGGTGCCTATTGTTCCCATCCCCTTCTACTGATAGAACAAAATATCTATTCCATATCAATATTGATATGGTGCTTCACTGGACTATATCATAAACTCCTAACTGAATAAGGAGAGTCTGCATGTCATGTCAGTTTTATGGGCCCAACACATCATGGGAGAGAGAACTGGACAGGTCATGCACAGTAACAAGAAAGCAAGGTAACTGAACAAGAATTCAACTAATCAAAATATAAAAATATGTTTGTTTTACTAATTTTTCCTGTCATTTTTCATAATCTTTTTGAGAAGCAGACCCTGATTTCACACAGTGCATAGTTCGTGGAAAAAAACGTTTTTATCGGAAAAGCTTGGCAAGCATAGCTAAAACAAAGAAAATTGGAATAGTGCACTTGTAGAAAATTATAGCTCAAAATAGGCTGTTCCATGCACTTTCTTGTGCATTGAGCCCTGATGCTGAATTTCTTCTGCATTTGTAAGTTGGAAGCTTTATGGATAATCATCACAAGGGCATTTTTCATCACAATTTCTTTCTTCAAAAATAACATGACATTTTTGCTATTTAGAAATATAAAAATATATATTATAGACTATGATGCTACATTATTCCCTGATATTACTTTATTCCTTGCATCCACAGGAGTTCTTGTTCTGTGGTATGGCAGCAGTTTTCAATTTCTTACAACAATCAGCAAAATATCTCTGTAGAAGAATAGATGAAGAAGAGGTTTCCTGGGTCATTGATTTAAGTCCCCTGTTAATGCTGGTACTTAAATCATAGAATCTAATTTATAAATCTAATTGTTTGTTTTCAATATCAAAGTTGTTTCCATTACCAAGTGACATTCTGATTGTTTCTTTTTGCAGAAAACGAACATGTTTCCCCAGTAATCCAAATATTAATCCAAATATCCATCTTTGACCCTATTCTAGCTTCACTAACACTTTTATTTCCATAAACCAAACTGCAAATAATGCTGTAATGATAATTATATAAAATTCTCATACTTACATTATTTTAATGAAGAGGGTATTTTCAAAAATCATAGTTGAAAACATAAAATGACATCCTATTTTCAACAAACATAGTTCATTTTTTCTGCATATTATAAAATAATGGGTTTAGTTTTGATTTTTTGAGTGCATTGCAATAGGAGTGTTTCATGAAAAGACTGGTATAATAGCAATTCTAAATGCTCAGATAGATTCCAATTTACAAGGTATCACAATTGTACCTTTGCATGCATGAACCATTTCTTAATTGATCTGTTTACAAAAACATGCTTAAGTGCAAAGAAAAATATGCACCTAATTAGAAAATGTTACTATAACTAAAACTATTTGCATTAGATTTATTTCAAGCTACAGTCTTTCTAACCATTTAGGTTTGAAGGACAGCTTGAACTTTTCGTGGGTAAGTACACAAAGCACTTAGAAGCTCTATCAATTTTGTAATGATACATTCTGAACTCAAATGGTGTCTCATCATTATAATCTTATAAAAATCGATAGTATTATTATAGCTGAAGAAAACTAATGTATATTAATTTAATTTAATGTTACGATTGCAATGTTTAGATTGCTTTGGAGTCATGAAAGGTGAAGAATACCGTTGTGATCACGACATATTATTTGGGGACAGTTTAATGAATACTTCTTTTTTGTTCTTTTTCTATAGTTGTGTCATTCCTTTTGTTTAGTTCCGTGTAGTATGGTTTCATTCATTAGTTTGAATTGCCTGAGGAATGTTTGGCAGAGGAACTAACCTGATAGATTAAAGCATATTTTCTCTTGAAGACAGCTCTACAAACACAAAGTAGCTATCCTTTGAAATTGCATTTTTGTTTCCTTCTCTGACATGTAAGACTTGAAATTAGCAGAAATGTCACTCAAAAAGTGTTGATTTTGCTTCGGTTACTTCAAAGTTCACAAATCTATTTTCACCAACTAACTTTTACAAGATTTTTTTCTTCTCATGTTCTCATTTTTGTGTCATGACTTAGGAGATGAGAAAAAAAGAGTGCAAAACTTTGAGGATGAAATTGCAGAAAGTTTTTAATACTCGCTTAATATGTCACTTATTATCTCAAAGTTAATAATTTCAAGGATAAATATCATTGTCACACCATTAACTTCAATGATTTGATATACTGCTGGCTGAACAAGAAAAACATGTATTGCACAGTCTGTGGAAAGAGAAGTTTGCTCATTGGTTATGTTCAGCCTGAATTTCTGAAATCAAAGGGAGACATACGTTTCAAGCCTGTTTTATTATTTGACTTCACTGTAGTCTGTTGATACAGTGGACTGGATCTACATACAATTTTTTAGAATTTTGTTTAACATTTTCTAAAACCTGTTCTAACACCAGGCTAGCTAAACACTGGAAAGGAAGAGAAATCATGATTCACAGAAGTCAATGAAGTGACCAGGGAACAACAACTGTGAAGCTGTTGTCTATCTCCTGCTTAGATTTACATTTGATTAGTTTGTTAAAACTGAATAGCTTCAACAAGATCGATTCAGAGCAAAACTCTCAAAAGGTGCCAGCACTATCCCAATGACTGGTATTTGCCAAGACTGCTTCCTCCTCCCTGTGAACTGCAGTATTTCTCAAAGGGCAGAGTTAAATCCCTATTCATACCTACGCATATCCTGAGAAAATGCATAAATGTTTTAACTTGTTGGCTGCAAGATTAATAGGGGTGTCACCATTTTTCTGGTTAGATGGTGATTTAGGCCCAATGTAGCAGTTGAAATTTGATTATGTTTATCAGATTGGGTTCAGAGTGTGAGGTAACCAGAAAACACTTTATGGATTGCGTGGGGCTTTGGTGTGAACTAGATGCTGAACAGCTTACCGCTGGCTGAACACTGGGGTGATAAGCCCAATCAATAGCAGAAGATGCCATAGAATAGTACACTCCAATAAACTGAAGCTGTCTGGGATTCAGGGTTAGACTACAAATGAGCTGAAACTTTGGGGAAGGTGCATTTTCATATGTGTATTTGTTTTACTGAAGTCGCTGAAACAAATTTGGATTTGTTTTTTTTTTTTTTTCTAAATCTAAGTCTGGTAGATCACGTCTTTATGGGTGTCAGTATAACTTTTAACAGAGTGCTAGAGAAAAATCCATGAGCTGAAAGTGGAGAAGGTGAGTATTAATAAAAGCTGTAAAAATTTTAAGTATAAAGAATTGTAAGACTCTCATAATTGGCTAATGAAGCCAGGGGGAGAAGGAGGTGTATTATTCAAACAAACAAATGTGCAGATGGATTACTAACAGAATTCCTCATAATATTGCCTCTGTGACCCAACCTATTCTATCAGTGGCCAGGACACAGAAATTAGGCTTTTGGCAAGGAATCATCTGATGACATCAACCTGTGAAGCATTATCAATCTGTAAGAAGATTGGCACCCTCTCAAAAAAAAAAAATGCCCTTGAGAAATGGAGCAATAGTACTGGAATTAGAATTAATAGGAACTGTTAATAAAAAGCTAACAAGAGTGTATACTCTAGAGTGAAAGTTCATCACATGAAATAAACAGAGAAGGAGGGCTGTATTTATTATTCTATCAAGGAATGGCTGTAGGTTACTGATGTGATTGGGCTTTTAAAAAAGGCAAATATAACCCTAGAAATTTTCAGCAGAAGTATTTCTAATAGAAGGTTGAATCATCCCTACAATTCACGACTCTGCAGACAGTAAAATGCCATTTAGGAAGATTGTGAGAAATACAATTATACAGTGCTGTCTTCACAACCCATGTATATCACAGAGAGAGTTTCTCTGACAACCCTGTGTAACTTCTCAAGTGAAGTCAGGATGAGGTCAGCAAGATCAAGATTTATATATATCCAATAACCTGAATGAAGCCCACGATGTATAGCTAGATTTGAAATCTCTGAACAAACTTACAGAACCAAATCCATACGCTTTATAAATCCTTACAAAAACAGATTGAACAAGCATCTGTTTTTAACGCTTGAGTGAATCAACTGAGTTATCTGCACAGGTCATTTGAGATGCTGAATATCCAAGATCTCTGCACATGGCTGATTGGAATGATATAAACCGTTCTGTAATGACAGTTGGAGTCACTATTCCTGCATGGGGGCAACTGAATTGAGTCTTGAAAGTAGAATTCAGTCCCAGATTCAGACACCTTAATTTAGATATTCCTAATAGTCAACAGAGATCTAAGCAAAAGTCTGGAAGGCTATTCACTCAACGAATGCAGGAATGAAGCAAGTCAGTGTGCAAGCATGAATTTACAAGTGTGATTAATACAGAGGGATGAAATTCTTTTCTTCACATTAAAACTGCCTCATCCAAGGCTTATGTTCGTGTTCAGGTGGTGTAGACGCAACTGTGTAGGTTCATATCCACTTCATTCACATCACTGCTTATCTTTCCCTGCTGCTGATGCTACGGTCACATCTGCTACTTACTGTTTGTTCTTGACATGGGAACATTTTTAAAAGTATGATAATTTTATTATTTTCCTCTTCTGAGCTATTGTTCTTTTTGTTTCCTCTGGTTGTATGGGTCCCTCCCAAGTTTGTTTTTCTTTCACCCTGAACAAGCATTCTATCCTGATTTCATTAAAGCTTAAGGACTTCCCAGGTTGTGAATGCAGTACAGAAAACAAGCAGAAGAAATGTGCTTCAAAGGCGAGATCACCAAGGATAGCATTTCTAAGTGCATTTGTTATGCAGAAGCAGAATGTAGGGAGATGAAATTTGCTGTATGGTACGCAAGCTAGCAATAATTTAAGAGCAGAACCCAGGGCCTTGTATAGTCTTCCATCTTTGCTTGCCTGCCTTATTTTGAGCGTGATTCTGCTTCCTTTCAGTGATGGCTCATCTCAGTGCTGCAGTGATTTGGTCAGTTCATATCCATAGGAATATCTACAGACTTGGGCAGATCTTAATCACCCTTCATTTCTGTTTTTATGCTCTTCCCTTTCTCCCTTTCTTTCTCCTCCATCTGCAGGGATGAGAAACATGTTTTCTTAATGAAAATTGGGATGCTGATCTCATTATGTTATTCTAGAAGCTGGTGTCCTATAGCGCATAAATGTTAATCTGGTCCTGCTTGATTTAGTCATGTTTCTCTCTTTGTGTGTGTCTGTGCATGTTTCTTTTTTTTAACAGGACAGTTCTATTTTGACATGCAGATCATTTGTAAACCTTGAAAAAGCCCTTGTTGGTGTTTAATTTTCTTTTTTCCATAGGTTTAATTATCTACCCTTCAGCTCATAAACATGAGAACTTTTAAAATACGAGTTCTCTTATCAAGACTTTTTTTTTTTAATAAGACTATATAATTAACAGGATTTTGACAAATTTGTATAGTTTTGCCACTTTTCTGGTTGCTGTGGCATGACTTCTTTTCAGTTGGCCTGCACCATTTTTATTTTTACATTTGAAGTAAGTGTTTCATCTACTGTGATGTCTACCTGATCTTAATCATAAACAGTAAATCAAAGGAACAGACTTTTTCCCTTAGAATTTGGTCAATTTGTAAAATGCTGGAAAACCAGATCAGTAAAATTATATGGACACTGTACTGTGCTTATCGTTGCCAAGAGACCTTTGGATTTAGAAACTACTTGTATTCCTAATGGCAATTCTTATTTATAAGCCCAGAACAAACAGCAGATTGGGGAATATTAGTAGCTATTTATTTCTATGATGTACAGTCACCTAAATGAACAATTCTACACCTTTGAACTAAATGAAAGTGGTAAAATAATTGAAATTCCTGTCTCTGAGAAGCTAAAAAGTGGATATGACACTGTCTGAAATCTAGGAGGCTTGGCTTCTTTTCTAACTCTAACACTTTTGGTCAATTCATTGACTTCCTCCTCCTGCCTCACTATCTGTTTTTCTTTATTCAAGCTGTACTTTCTACAGAACAAGGACTATCCTTTGTTAGCAGATTTTTAAGGTGTTTAAATTCTGTGGAGTACATTTTTCAGCATACCTACAAAGCACAATAAAGCTATGCTCAGGGACACCAGAGCTAACAGCCCATGGTGAAGTTGGAAGCCGCCTAACAACACTAATGTGGCAGTACTACGTGCAGGCTAATAAACTGGGTTTTCCACATCTCAGGTAAGACGCGGAAAAATTAAGCTACTGCGTAGAAAGGAGCAACAGCACCACCACCAGGTATTGACACGAAAGTACAGTTTTAGAGGATTTAGCCTTGAGGAGGAAGCTAGGATGAATCAAAAATGGATGAAGATCCCAGTGGGCAACTCTGATTCATTCCCACACTCAGCCTTTAGTAATTGGCTAGTCGTGCTGTTGGTAGGTGACTGTTTAAGGGGTTACCTCTCGCGATTTTTTAAGGGAAATTATTTTGAAAGGCTTAAAATTACATGGATTCCATTCTGAAACAATTCCTAGACATGAGTGAAGGCATATAGTAGAGGTTTAGGGTTCCACTGGGCAGCTAAAATTACACAAGCACCTTATTTTTTGAGATTCCTAAATCCTTTTCTGAATGTTAATCATATTTTTGGGAGTTGGTTTTATTCCTAATCTTGTCTAGAATGTCAAAGCAAAATTGTAATCTTAAAGATAAGAAATTAAGGATAAAAATGAAGCTGTAAGACATGAAGAGTCATCCTTCATACATGACATTATACTTTTTCTCAGTCATAATAAGAATATAAATCAAAACAGCAACATTCATATCATATGAACTCTGATGCTGATTTCCAACCAATGTCAATTCAAATTATGCCTGATTATTTTTTACACAGCTCCAAAGCAACATCTGAAACCATGGCACTCAAGACTTTCTCCTACTTTCAACTTTTCACTTGCTGCTAATGCATTTGCTCTTCAGCTTCACATTACTGTTCCACTTTTTCTTCCCCTGCTTTCTCTGCAGCCTCTCTCTCCCGCCATCCTCTTTTCTCCTTTTCTTTTCTCTTTTTGGCATCGTGATAATGTCTCTCTTCATTCCAGCAGTCTCTCTACTGCTGAACAGACTGGCAGAATTTTTGCTGGAATGCTCCAGAGTGATCCACTCAGTGCAGGCAGCTATCCCCAGAATGTTCTCAAGAAGTGCATACAGGGTACCAGTGTATAATCCGTGTGAAAAACACCATTTTGTTTTATGTTTTATATAGCCTGGAGTGTGGAAAAGACTAATTGTTAGAGATCTGCCAGTTTCACTGAGACAGTCTTAAAAACCTTCTGGACCTGATTTGACCTTTTTTTTCATACAGTAGTGTTTGAACATTTGTTTCATTTCTTTGTGCATCAAGCTTGATGCATAATTTTGCACAGAAGGTTACAACACAGTCAGTGATGCAGACACAGCCCACTTTTTTTTTTAAGATTGAATTTTATCATTTTATGATCCTAAATGTAAAGAATTTTAGCATTAGCTCTGGTATTACCCAGTGCCAGCCCTCCTATTTTGACCTTCAGATATTGTAATTCTCACGTTTTCACCAAAACCATCTTTTTCTTCAGTATTTTGTTCTGAAAATTATCATTATTTTCTGGACCTTGGGGTTTTTTTTTTTTTTAATGTTTGTCTTTGTTCTTTTTTTAATTCAATGATTGAACTCATAAGTGCCTCTCTCACTGAAATGACAGACAGAGACTAATGCTTAGAGGAGTAGGCTAGATTCATGATGCAAGTTATCAAGATTCCTTTCCTTTTGTCATATTTATAAAAAAATGCACCCAGTAATTCAACTCCTTTGTTCTGAGTCAGTCTTTTCAACATTTACTTCTATCCATTGTTGCAGAACCTACAATTTCTATTCTTTATGCAGGCAGAACAGACACATTAAAAATCTTACTTGATAGCTCTCTAGCTGATGGCTGAAATTTGCAGAGCTGTGTTTGAGATTTGAGTATCCTGTTCCCAAAAGAGTGACTGCTCATATGACAGTATCCTATAGGTAGTTTTATAGATACTAGTTAGTCTACATGAATGAAAAAAATGAAGTCTCAGAGCAGATGGCTGATGATCTCGAACAGGAAAGACACCATTGTGTGGTTTAACCTTTTCCTTTGCCCCTCACCTTTACACAGTTAGTGAGGGGACTGATGGAGAAGGCTTGTGTGCTGATTTGATTTCTAAAGTCGTTTGCTATAGTGTTTGCTTTCTCTGATTAAAAAAAAAGGAGAAAAAAAGATATAGATGACAAGGGTAGCTAATTTGGGTTTACTCAGAAGACAGGAAGGTACCTAGAAGTATGTTGCTGTGATGCTAAAGTATCTTTCATGATATAGCATTTTGCACCCAAAATAACTTCAGCTTTTGTGTCAGCACTAGGTCATGTTACAGCATTTTACCACCACAGTAATAATAATAAAACTGAAACTGAATCTTCAGGAAGGGTGTTCAGTTAAGATGCCAGGGAAAAATCCATCTTGCATTATTACACAGAAACACAGAATGGCTAAGGTTGGAAGGGACCTCTGGAGATCATTTAGTCCAACCCCCTTGCTCAAGCAGGGTCACCTACAGCATGTTAGACAGGGTTGCATCCGGGTGGCTCTTGAATATCTCCAGAGAAGGAGACTCCACAACCTCTCTGGGCAACCTGTGCCAGTGCTCCGTCACTCTCACAGGAAAGTTTTCTTCCTCATATTCAGGCAGAACTTCCTGTGTTTCAGTTTGTGCCTGTTGCCTCTTGTCCTGTCACATGGGACAACTGAAAAGAGTTTGGTCTCGTCCCCTTGACACCCTCCCTTAAGGTATTTTTAGACATTGATAAGATCCCCTCTCACTCTTTTCTTCTCCAGGCTAAACAGGTCAAGAAAAGGTAAATAAAATACAGAGAGAGAGCTTGATCTTCAGAAACTGGGCTCAGAGGTAGTCCTGCTTTGGCAGAGGTGTGACCAAGGTGACTGATCCTATCTTTTTCCATTCAAATGACACAATAGCCAAAGTCCTCCCCAAATGATGCATATGCTGAACTTCAATTTAAAATAAAGAATTGGCCATCCGTATGACCCTATAATTTACAAATTTGATTGTTAGATGGTTGTTAAAGAGTTTGAAAGTCCATACAAAACTTCAGCAAATACACAGCTGATGATAATCCATGGCATTTAGAGGAGGTAATGTCCTGTAACTGAACTCCTTGGAATCAGTCAGCTATCATATTATTTTTGCAGCCCATTAATCAAAGATGGAATAAGCACTTTTGTTTAGCATTTTGCTAAAGAAAGAAATAGGCTAATAAATTCCATTATTGTATATTGAAAAGGAGCAATTCCAGAGCTTCTCTACAGCGCACCTCTATGACTAGTACAAGGCTGACACATTTGGTGCCAACAAATCTACTGTCTGTAACCTTTTACTATTAGCTCTCCTACACACTCTGCAGAGATGGTACTAAGATCATCATAATTTTCACTTGCCACGCTTAGAATAATTTATTGCCTTCTTCTTTCATCTCAGAAAAATGAGAAATTCTGTTGGAAAAATAATAAACAATGCTACTCAGTATGTTCACTATAGTTAATAGTTAATTGTTTTGAATGGCTCTGAATCTTTTCAGTTAAGGAGAATAATATCTTCACATAGCATTTTGTTTAACTGTAACACTGTATCCACGTATTGGTGTTCAGTGTAATTCGTTTAAGTGTGGCTGAGCTCTCCTCCTGTGTCAAGACCAAATGTACAACATTAGAGATTTTTGTCAGAACTTTTTCTGCCTTAGGCTTCATTGCTGCTCTGCACCACAAAGCAGCTGTAAATTCAGCTTAACTAACTGCTTATGGGTTCATCGTACGGAATCTCTGGGATGCTATTGTGCTAACAGTACCTTACATAGGAGGAATATCTGAGGAAGAAGCGTAACTAGGCTATTCCTGATTCTCTGTACCAGACCATCTGGAAAACAATGATATCTTCTTCATTTTCCCCAGACCAGTGCTCTTCAGATACCAGGACAACTGTAGTGGTTTATGAGAGTTCCACAGATACTAGTAATCTAACCCTTGCTTTTTAATTGCCTTCTTCCTGTGGTAGTTTGTGTTAGCCTGAATAGGCTTTGCAGGATGGGAATATAAGGAGAGAAGGAAAGAAAAAGTCCAGTGGTTTAATGCACAAAGAAACCATTCACTGAGCAGTCATCCTGTTTCCATCTGCAACAACTATATTGACTTTTACAAGACTGAAATCTTTACAGGGAATCCTCATGTAAAAGGACAAGTTAATGAGATGGTCCTCCTGCTAAGAGTCCTTATTGCTCTGGGATAGTTTAGAGGGACACAGAATTCAAATGTATATATATTTTGGTATATTTCTTACAGCCTTCACAGTGTCATGGATGAATTAATCTAGACCACTACATTTGAAAGAAGTTTGCTACTGAGGGAGGATGGTGGGCTATTCTGAGAGTATATCAGATTATCATGAGATTATCATGAGGGTTTATGATAACTGCTGCAGCAGTAAGTTAGAATACTCCTTTTATTCTGGTCTTCCCTTCACTGCTTTTTCTTATCACTTCTAAGGCTGTCTAGCTTTATGGTAGTAATGAAATAAAGGAGGTTCTGATTACTTTCCTTAAGTGTCTTCTCTTGACGATGAACTTGAGATGAATCAATACCAGTAATAAGTGTAATAGCCTTAATGAGTAAAGATGGGTGAATTTAAAGTGCCTCCACCACTGATGCTGAAGAGCAGTCTGTGTATGTTTCCTTATTGAATGGAGTGGGTACACTTAGCTAGGTATCACTGACATCTGTCACACATTTTTGGCTCATTTTAGTATTACAGAGACAAACATTGATGTATTTATGTCGTTAGTTTGATTCATTATCAAGACAGCAGGAAATACAGAGAAATCGTATGACTGCATAGAGACTGTATCAGCTTCTATCACTGAATTCCAGATTACATTACTTCCTTTTAGTCATCACAAACTATTAAATATATGCTATATTTTCATAAAAAACAAAAACAAAATAACATTGTAGTATAAATCATAAAGAATCATTTTACTTTGTTTTTGTCAGTTTTATTTTCCAAATCTATATATGTGAAGAATCTTGCTAGAGTATTATTTTAAAAAATACTTGACACTTTCCATTGACAGCACCAGCACAAAAAAAAAAAAAAAAAACAAAAAAAACAAACAAACAAACAAAAAAAAAGCTCTAATGAAAATAATTGAGCAATGGTTGTCCTTTCTGTGTCATGTTTGAATGGCTCATTAATTTTGGCAAATCTGTGTAAGAGTTGCTGTTATCAATTTTACAAAGATAATCAAGCATTAATCATACATCCCCAGGCCATTATTTTTAGTCTCAATTCATTTTATGACCAATAAGTTGATTTAGAGGATCTAAAATGGTTCTTCTTGGGATTTAATGAGGAAAAAAGTGCATTTTAGAGCTCAGTGAAAGATGACACTGTCCTGTCAATAGATCTTATTAAAGTTATGCTGAACAGTTAATAATTAGAAATTTCTCTAAGAGAATAGAAATATTTCACCTTCTCTTTTTATCTTATTCTTTTTGGATGAGAAAAATAATATTCTCCTAAGTTGACATCAAAAGATTTGCAGGAATTATGCTGAAGATCTTTCAGCAATAATTCAATAATAGCTGCACTGCCTGCTGACTGAATGGGTTATTTGCTACAGGGCAGGTAAATGACTGAGCTTACTGTTTATTCCACTGAAGACATTAAAAGAGAAATGTGTCTCACAAAAACTAGGTAAAGTACAGCTAGTAAATCAACTAAACTCAGTAATTCTAGTTTTTAAATTGCATCCTTTCCAAAATGTACTTTTTGTAGTTAAAATAAAATCTTTGAGAACTGGCAGAGTTAAGAAAGGAAATCAGATCACCTGCTCTTTCCAAATGTCTGATTTCTAAAAGTTGGTTTTGCTTTAATGAAGGGTTGTTTACAAGGTTTAAAACAAATATCAGGAAGGCAACTTTTTCTCTCTATGCCACCTGTAGACTAGAAGGATGTTTCTTCAGGAAACTGCTAGGGATGTGTCTGGTTTCAGCTTCCAGGGAGTAGCTCGAGCTGGGAGGCTGCGCAAGGGGATCAAACATCTTAGGAATTAAATAATTCCGTAATTTTGTTGGAATGTTTGTTAAAGGCTAATAATTCTATTACACACATGGATTAACTGAAGCAAATAGTGAATACTGTTCTGTTTATCTTCTGTGTATCTGCATGATTTCCCAGAGTGCAACCTACACCATTATAGAGCAACTATACTAACTTGGCGATGATCTTACTGGATTTTGTATTAAGGCAGAGTAGAGACCATGCTCTACTTAGATATGGCTGACATTTGCTTGATTTCAGTTTCACGGCTTCTTCCTAACAAAGACCAGCTTTTGCTCATTGCAAAGCTAGACTAATTCAGGATCAGCCGGCCTAAATAGTCTGAAATTGGAAAAGACTTTTTTTTTTTTTTTTTTTTTAAAAAAAGCATTATTAAAACCACTATTCATATCTTTAAGTAGTTTGGCACTTTTTTCTTTTTAGATTTAAGGTCAGTTGTCTTGAATAAAGTTCTGTGTGACTGGTTCACAAAGATGGTGGCTTTTGACTAAGGACAGTATTCTGTAGACTGTATAGTTTTATAAAAGCTTTGGCTCACCTGTTTGTCAGTTAACAATGATTTCCACAGCAGTATCAAGAGACATGTTCTTAGGTTTCAGAAAGGTGAGGAATCCCAAATGAAGCTGAATTCAGGCAATCTCTCTTCTGCTCTATTAACAAGAGTGTTATCAGGAAATGTTTAATATCAATTAAAAGGCAAAAATAAAGAATCCTTCAGAATTAAAAATTGAAAGAATGAAAGATGTCCTTTTTTCCAAGGAAAGTAAGTGGCGACATTTCCAATGAGGTAAGCAAATCAAGATTTCTCTCAATAGTGTAGTGTTTACACCAAGAACCAAAATGTAAAATTGTGTCACTCAGTTCCATTGTCCAAAGGCAGTGAAAAGTGAAAAGCAAAATTTTACAAGAAAACATGCACTTAGATTTATAAAATTGTATATATTTATTCTTGTAATCTTATACTGTACTTAGAATATCCTGCTGAATATTTATTGCATTTGAATTTGATGGAGTTTGGTCACTCATCATCCAAAAAGAAGGATAATTATATAGTGAGTTGCAAAGTCATGAACACAGGTGATTTACAGTGTATAAGACTCACCTTTTACCATACATAAATGAAGCTTTATGACATTTGTGGTGTTGGTGAATTGAAGTATATTGTTGGAGGGTCCTCACCGTTTTCATTAAAATTGGTATTTTTGGATATATTTTTAGAATATGTATGCATAAATAAATATTCTACTGAATAAAAGATATTGTTCATTGATAGTGTTTGGGCAAACATTAGATTTGTTGTGCTTAGCTTTTCTCTGCTCAGAATACATTCCATCACTTAAATTAAGAGTTTGTTCACTTAAACTTACCCTGTCCCTATAAGGGAAATTAATCTTACAGGCACTGAGGACTGACCTGAATAACCCTGGAGAGCAGGAAAATTGACACTAACCAGTTGAGACTAGTAGTAATCTCATGCTGTGCAGAAGGTCTAAGAGAACAGTCTACAAGGTTAATGTGTTAGTACTTCAAGACAGTGTCCTAGGGAAAAAAAAATGTAGATAATTAACTCACCCAGAGCCACAGGCTATTTTGTGTTTCTAGTGTCATTATGATGACGGAGATAGACTAAACAGACTTTCTCTTTTGAGAATCTGTGCTGTGATGAATTATAAGAACTCAAATGAAAGCAGTGCTTCTCTGTGAACATAATGCAGTAAAACAGCAGTAGAGCAGAGGAACGTTCAGATGCTTTTCCCTGACAAAGTGTCTCTGTCTCCTGGTATCAGCACAAGTGGTAGCTTTTCCTACGTGCTGCTTTCCCAGGATCAGCAGGACAGCAAACAACAAATTTACCATTTACATTATTATCAGTGCTAATAATGACATCCATTAGTCGCTTTTGTTATTGGGGTTGCATGCCAGGGTGAATCTATTGTTTCAAAATTGAAGCAAAAATTGATAAAAAAAAAAAAAATCAGCTGCTGAAGGAAGATTATAGCTTTTGTTTAGGAGTAGTCTAGAACAAAGAGAAATGAAATAGTAGAATGCTTTGATTCTACTAATAGGGACACTAGAATTAAAAATAAAAAACCCTTTTGTCAATTCCTATTTCTTAAATATTCCCCCCCCCTTTTTTTTTTCAACAGCTGTAGGTTGTGGAGTCTTTAAAAGTTGACTCTTGTTACTCTTTTTATTCATTGTGTATGTGAGGCTGCCAAAGGAGATTCTGAGAGGTGTTGAAATTAAATGCTACCAAAGTTTGGTGACATCTAGATCTTCAGGTCCATCTATTGAAAATCTATTTACTTTTGAATTAGCAATTGAGGAGAACTCTAGCTTGGGTAAAAAATTAGGATAACCTCAGTCCCATTAATGCAGAAGTGATGTAGATGAGTACATGGAAGCACTTATGCACTAATAAGAGCCTGAATAGACTGACAGAACTAAATATTGAGCTGTAATGTAATCTTTTTTATCACAGTTCCCATCTTTATATCAAGTCTGTTTTTGAAAGTAGTCCCATAGTTTTCCTTTGCCACATTTTGTCCACATTGTCCACATTTAACTATAATTTACTTTTATGGAATGCAGCAGGCTTCCTACAGACTGGTTGGTCATAAAATAGTTTTGGTGGTCGAATCTTGAGAAGAGATTATCAAGGTATGCTCTTGACAGCACTCAGGGAGAGGTTTACCTGACTACCTACAAGTGCTTGTGTAATACTTGTTTTGTGTATTTCTTTGTAAGGTTTTTGTTACAATTTCATGGAAACAACACCAGTTCTAGAAGTTGTCCTGCAGTTATTCCAGAGCATAATGGGAATGTATTTTAAATAGAAAGATTTCAGCCACAGTGCTCCCATTGCTCCTGCTTAGCTGCCTTCTTTAAACAATTTCTTGCACTAACATTTCAGCCTGAAAGTATTCTAAGTGAAACAAGTGCAAGACAGAGACAAACACGACTTAGGCTAAATAGGTATCAGTCATTATTTGGAGACAGTACCGGGTCCCCTCTGCCTCCTTCAGCTGTGCCGGAGAGCTGAATTGTTTATCACCCTCTCCCATGAGAGGTACAAGAAAAAGTAGCTTCAGCTAACAAATGGGTGAAGTCTCCTTAATTGTAGCAAATATTGTTTCTATCTTGTTCATCTGGTGAAAAAGTTAAGCGCAAGCCTAGTTTTTCAGGCCTTACAAGCTTTCTGTCTTTCCTGCTTCTCTCCATGTGCCAAGAATGGCCCATCCTGGGATAGCAAAAGTTCATTTTTGCCTTCACAATTGGCAAGAGCCTAGCAGAGCTCTTCAAAGATTTTTCTTCAAAAGCAGCAAGTATTTGAATAGCGAGTAGCTGGTCTCCTAGATTACATGGGTTAACTGCAATCCATTTCTTCAGTACTCTGGCAGAATAATTTGTCATTTTATAATGGGAATTATATAAATTATGTGCAGTCTCTTGCTCACATAGATTTTCCATGTTAAGCTGGCAAACTTGTGTTATGAGTATGAACTGACCCTTTATTGCTGATAGGTCTTCTCATGTGCAAGTAAATGTACTTTCGTTTCTCATGAGCAAACAAAAAAAATCAAGAATTGTTTTCAGAAAGTTCTTGGACATATAATACAAAAAAAAAAAAAAAAAAATGTAGGCCACATTCTGCCATTCCTCCCTATGCAAAACTGCTCTGTAGATTTGTGAAAGACTTGTAATGAGATAATCTACTTTATACAGTAATTCCCAGCCTATGCACTCGTATACGTAGTGAAAGTGTTTTGGTCACAGACTCAGAAATGCTAATAAAGTACATTGCCTCCAAGACAAGAAAGGAGAAAAAAGTATAAAAATAGTTCTAGATGAATTATTCACTCAGTGTCTGAAAGTATTCACCCAGTGTATATACATCATATCCATTTCATTTTATAACACTCTTTGTATAAAAATAATATTTTTTTACATCAGTGGAAAAATGTGTAATAAAAACAACTTCATTCTATTTAACCAGTCACCAAAAATACCTAGTTTTAATATAATTTATGTAGAATGTTTTGTTTGATTTTTTTATTTTACGGTAAATAATGAAGATGATAACAAGAAATGAGCTTTTTTATTCACAAATAAAGCAAATACTCTTCCAGCCATCATCTGATTTCACAATTGTTATTGGCAAAATCTCCCAGTAATCGTTGTGAAATGGCACCACATAGATTTCACTGAGATTTCTTCCTTCAGTGTCTTGTCAAATAGTGCATATATCAAGGTAGAAACTAGAATTCAGAAAATGGCCTCTTAATGTGATGGGTCTGTTCATAAAGTTTCTATCTTTCTTTGACAAGTCTTTCTCAAAGTCAAGGCATTAAAAGATTAAAATCATAACAGAAGATAACCGGATGTTTTTTTCATGTTAAGAAGTCATGATGTATAGTTATTATTTAATTGTATGAAAAACATTATTTGTTTTATGGTTTACTATTTTACTATTTCTAATGCATAAAATAGGAGAGGAGGAAAGCTTTTATTTGTCATTCTCTGTGGAGATTTTTTATTTTTATTTTTATACATATATAAATTGGCTTCTGCGGGACATTAACCTGCACATCTGGATGGTGCTACTGATGAAGAGAGCTGGAGGCTAAAAATTACAGATTTCCAATTGTTTGTGAGGGCAGTGAAGATAAAAAGCCTGAAGAGACCACAGATTTATAGCATGGAGCAGGCTGATAGTTTATAGCTGTTTCTTTATGTGTTGCCTTGTTTGCAGGGCTGTAATTATAAACTGATTACAGCTAGGAAAAAAGTGTCTGTTGTTCTCCATCCTGAATAGTAATTACTATCTTATTGTGTTTCTCTCTCATCCCTTTCTGTTGCTCTTTCTGAATATTACCAGGCTTATTTTAAGCTTTAGCATAGTTTTTGTGAAGCAGAAATTACAAAATAAATATAACAGGGCTGGCATGTTTATGATGATGGTCATTTTTGAATTATATTACAGTTACTAAGTAACTTAGTGTAACTAAGTGTACATACTCTTTAGACTGGAGAATGTTGAAAGAAGAGACTAACTATAATTTCTCTGAACTGTACGTTCTAGATTTTTTATTGGGTTTGCATTTCTATCGCGACAGGTGCCCTCTCTCCGCTTGAGTCAATTGCAATAGAGAACATTTTTTCAGAATTTTTTTGAGAAGGAATCAGTCTACCATAACAGATGATAGTGCAATTTGTTTTAAAAAATAAAATTCCTATCCGGACCCCTTTGGTAGTCTTATATTACACTAAATTTTGGAGTAAAATTAGAATGTCTGTGCATCACCCTTACTTAACTGTTTGCCTTTGAAACTGAACTGATTTAGGCCAGCCACGCTGTAAGATGCAAAATGCTCACAGTCATGAAATCAGTTACAAATCATTAGAATGGCTTAAAAATCATCTTACCAAAGTACATTTTGGCTTTTCTTTCTGTTTTTAAAACTTGAGTATCCACTGAGGTCACACAAGCTTTCCAATGATTAAAAACATATTTAAAAACATATTGAAACATATTTAAAAATGGAACAAGGTTCTCAGTTCTCACTACCACCTTCCATCTTTTCTTTTTTCTTCCTTTCCTTTCCTTTCCTTTCCTTTCCTTTCCTTTCCTTTCCTTTCCTTTCCTTTCCTTTCCTTTCCTTTCCTTTCCTTTCCTTTCCTTTCCTTTCCTTTCCTTTCCTTTCCTTTCCTTTCCTTTCCTTTCCTTTCCTTTCCTTTCCTTTCCTTTCTTTTTTCCTTTCCTTTTTCCTTTCCTTTTTCCTTTCCTTTTTCCTTTCTTTCCCCTCCCATCATCACAGGGCTCCTGGGCAAGTGTTAAAAAGGCTGGGTAATACAATATTCAGAATAAAAATCATCCAATCTGGCAACACTAGGTGTACTTCTGTCTATGTTTTACATACTCTCAAAGATGCAGACATCTGGCCTGATAAAGTCAAATCCAGTAACATTCTCCATGTAAATCCATTTGTTCTTTGGTTCTCATTCAGCCATTCTTAATCATCTAAAGAATGAGGAGCAAATCAAGAAAGGGACATTTGCAGAACCTGTGTTATCCGAACCTACCATTTGGGCTAGCTGTGGGAGCAGAGTGAGAGGGGGGAATACTTCACTGGAAGCCCCCCAGAGCTCAGTTACAAGTGTGATCCATCCAGACTCTGCTCATCTGCAGAAACATAGGCCCTTGAATCTGCTCAGTAGACACAGACAATGTTTAGACATTTTCAGTGCTGTGGCATCTGAATATTGGATCATACAGTAATTCAGGTTGGAAGGGAACTCAAGAGGCCTGAGAGGAACTCAACCTCCTGCTCAAAGCAGGCTCAGCGGTGAGGTCAGTCCAAGTTGTCCAGGGCTTCATCCAGTCAGGTCTTGAAAACTCCCAAGGATGGGGAGAGACTGCACAACCTCTCTGAGCAACCTGTTCCACTGCTTGACTCTCTCCAAGGTAAAGAAGCTTTTCCTTATATCTGTGTGAACCCTTCTTGTCTCAGTTTATGCTCATCATCTCTTGTCCTCACACCACACTCCACTGTGGACAGCCTGGCTCCGTCTTCCGAATAATCCCTGCATAGGGACTGGAGGTGCTGTTTGTTCCACCCAGAGTTGCCTGTTCTCTAGACTGAGCAAGCACAGCGTCCTCAGCCTCTCCTCACAGGGCAAGTGCTCCAGGCCCCTGTGCATCTTGGTGACCTTCCATCGAACAGGCACAGAAAGGAATAACTTCAAGAGTTATTAGCACAACTCCCCACAAACCTATGTGGTCTGCTCAAACTAGTAATGGTGATAGCTGCTTGATTCTGTGTAACTGGTTGTCCTTGCCTCTTAGTTGTGCATCTGCCTCTTTCCATCTGTTCTATTGGGCTCCTGAGTCTATTTCCTGAAGCTATATTAGCTGTTGTGCTTGAGAAAACACTCCATCTCTCACAGCAGGTCTGGAGACCAAAGTCAGTACACTCCTGGTGTGACAAGCAGGAATAAAGAAATTTGGGGTATAGCTGTGGCAGCTGGCCAGCAGAAGAAAATAAACTCAGGCTTCCCTGATTGCTGGAGACAGATGGAAGGGGTATTCCTGGAGTGAAAATTCAGGGAGTAAAACCAAAGTATTGATGGCAAGAATAGAAGAAAGGAAGCAAAGGCTTGGAAGAATGCACTTGGTAAATTGGACCATGAACTGCAAAAGATTATGGTGTTCTATGGAGGAGTTTTGATTTTTTGAAAAGCATATCTATAATAGTAAAAAGTGTTGTAAGTTGTTAGCAGGGGAGATTTTAATTTTGTTCAAGAAATCAGATGAAAAATTATTTTTGACCAGCTGTCAGTTATTGAAATGGGCTATCATAGGCTTTTTTAAATGCAAAAAAGTCATGTCTTCTTCCATTTCATTTCTAAAGTGTCAGAATAACGAAGTAGACACTCACTGTCTCAAGGTTACAGCAATATATGGAAGCTTCTACAGATTTACCTTTTTGGGTTGATATTGTCAGTAGACAATGATGAAAATAAAACTTCAGGCTCAGAATAATATTATAAGAGGGTACAGTGAATTGCAGGTCTGAAACCTCACTATGTTCATAATAATTCCAACTAGAGGCTTTGCTGATATTGGTATGTAAATATGACAATGTGAGTACATCCCATCAAGAAAAAGTTAATGCTTTAACAGTACTTTGCGTATTTATTGCATTATTGTTATTAGTGTACTAGCACCTGCAGGTGAGATTTGAATCATGAGAAAGTATTTTATTTGCTAAATATTTCAAGGAAAATATGCGTATCAGATGGCTTTATTTTATACTGTGCTCTGTGTGAGTATGGTGTACTCAGATATTTTTATGGAATTCATCCCCTGTGAGGCATTACACTTGTTTCTACTGTGAATTCCAGATGGCCCTAGGTAGAGGGGAAAGGCCCTCAAGACCTCAAGATGGTTCTAATTTTAGCTATATGAAATAATAAAACTTCAGACAACTTGGTAAAGTTTTGAAATTCAAAGGTATTTATGCAGTTAAGCAGTTGAGAATGTTTCTGATTACTTTTTAATGTTAGATACCTAGATTGTACCATAGAAACCTTCATACTTTTCTGGGCATTGTTTGTTGCTTAATCACGGGCGTCGTGTTCAGTGCTATCTAATTTAGCATGTCTCCAGTAAGATGATTCCCATATTTGCTGCAAGAGCTCCGACAGCATATCTTTTATCCCCCTCCGCCTCCAAAATACCATCTCCAGATATGTTTCTTGCCTCTCCCCTCTGTTGTTTGTGGATAATTGGCTTGTCTGTCACACACACACATGCACACATACAAGTAGAGCAAGTTTATTCTCTGTATCTGAAGGGGACAGCTCTGTCAGCAGGGGAATTTTTTTTTCCAGGAGTGTGATTGCCAGGATTTTCCTATGGGAAGGATGGATATTTGCAGCTGTAAGAATGAAGCCAGCAGAGCCCGCAGAAAACCTGCTAAAGGAGCAAAACCCCTAATATCCCTAATTTAGCAATCAAGGCAATCAGCTCTAATTACTTTGTGATTAAAGAATGAGCTGTCTTCTAGGTTGTGGGAAGAATAGTGTCTGTGGGTAAAGTGTCTTCCTGCTCTACATTGAAATCCCCTTCCAGAAGCCAATTGTCTGTGTCCTTCTCATGGCATCAAGCAGTCTATTAACTAGATGCTTAATTCTAATTTATGGTGCTTTTATTTTTTTATCAAGAGCTGAAGAAACAGCTTTAATTAGAATAAGAAGGAAATTACAGATTTTAATGTTGCAGTGTTTCTCCTTTTCTTCTTGAAAAATGTTACATTTTGGCTATTGTTTACAAGCTTGTTCAGTGATATTTCACTATTGTAGAAAAGCACAGTTTTTTTGCAGTAATGCATGATAAAATTATAGTCTATAGCTCTTCAGCTACAGACTCTTGTGTTGCCAATGTTTCCATTCTGGCCATCAAAAATTGGTATTCTTCTTATATAGAACTGAAATACTGAAAGAAAAAAAAAACTTTCTATGGCATTGAAGATTTTTTCCTACTAGTTACAGTAGTGAAATTGATCTTTTTTTTTTTCCACATCATGTCCTGTATTTTTGTGATGTGATGAGATTTTTTCTGGATAGGGTAACCAGATTAATTAAAGCAACATTTGCTTCAGTTTTCTTTTCAGCAATATTGTAAAAACCTATCAGATCTTCCTAAAAGTTTCTTCCTGAAAAAAACAATTTCTACATCCAGACTCTGGCATGACTACTCCTGTCTTGTCCAGTTCACAAGCTTTGTCTTGAAAATTTGCTACTGAGAGTATGGACACAGCAATAATTCCAAGGGAGATTTTGTTGTTGAACTTTAGTTTTCATTGTAAATTATCTGGCAATCTTTTTTCCATAATTGTTTCCCTAAAAGTAACATGCAGCCCTGAGAATAAATGCAAATATGATGTATTTTCTCATAACTAAAGACAGTCCTTGCCACTACTAAAACATAACAAAACTATAACTATATCAAAATTTAGGCATAATTGAGTATTTATTCTGTTGGATTTGAATCTCTATCCCCAAAGCGGAAAATTAAACAGTAGACAGTGTGTGGCAGTGTTTTGTACAAGCAATAGGCTCCATTGGGAGATTGCAAAAAGCTTCAGACAGACCTACAACAACAAAGTGTGAGTGAAGAGTTAGCACTGTGAGGACCAAATAAATGAAGGAAGGTAAGACCAACACAGGCAACGAAGCAGCAAGACGGGTGAGAAGGCTGGTGGCTGTGGGAATCTCAGGTCTTGGGTTAAGGGATTGACATCTTGTAGTGAGCGCAGTACATGGGGACAGAGAGGCTTACACTATGGAGAAGAAACTTCTCAAATCAGAATGCTAGACACCACAGTGAATTTACCCTATTCTTGAAAAAAGGGATAACCCATTAATTGAACTGCTGTTTAAATTCACAATTGGCAAAAGAGAAATCCATGTTTTGGTTGGGATTTATCTTACCCAATATTAGTTCTCCAAGAGTTAAGTATTTAGTCCAAACTAGTCACACAAGAAAGAGAGTGCAGTCTAGAGGGCACTTTATTCCCATCTCCTTGAACACTTCTTTTCAGACAGAATGAGTTATTCCCAGGAGCTTCCTGCTTCTGCTCTTTGGTGAGAAAAAAACAAAACAAACAAACAAAAAAACCCAAAGAAGTTAGGCAATTAACTCCAGAGGGATCACTGAAATTGCATGAGAGGCATCCTGCCCTAAGCGACCAACTGGGAGGAAATACCACAAGCTGATGAAGGCTCCCTTTCATGACCAGGTAAAATTATCCAATACTTTGGGGGAAATGATCACATCAAAATACTGAGTCTAAGCAGGACTTGACAGCACATTCCCAATCTTCTAAAATTCATGACACATGAAGTTAACATGAGTTATTAAACGTTTATTACAGAGATGGCTCTGATGGGATGTTACTCCCCATAGACTGCAGACTCCAAGCCCTGCCCTCTGGTCAGTAGTCATTACCATAATTAGTTCAGATGTTGCAGATTTTGTCATGACATGTCATGTTTGTCTGTAATTTAACCCTTATGTCTCTGAAGAGACTCATATCAAGTAGTAGTCATAAATACGTAGATCAATATGCTTGGATGTGGCTACTTCCAGCAAATGCTTTCCAGTTACGAGAATGGTTTTTCTTAGGTAGAGTCTTAATCAAAAGTTTGTAACTAGAGAAAATGCTCCTGAGGACAAAAGTCCCCAGAGTTTTTGTTTTGAAGCTTTAACTTTAAAGCTCGTGCAGTCAATGAACAGAGAAAAGCAGTTTTATGTACACTATTGCTATGCACTGAAGGTCCTCTGAGATTAAATGCTTACAGACAATGAATAAATTCATCTTTTGTACTGAATCCTTTCTCAAGCTGATAGCAATTGCTATAGACTTTGTAGTTATGAATTGAAATCTGTGTTAGAAGTGCTCACAGCCTGTGGGGTTTTTAGACAGATGTCAGTTTTTTTCCACCTATCTGTGCCTAGACTATTACAGTAGCAATTTCTTCTTGGACGTAGATATTCTCATGTGCAGTCTATGTTAGGAAATGCAAGTTCTGTCCACATATCTACCTCAAGATCTGAAGTGATGCCTTTTTTTTAACTTGGGAAATTCAGCCAAACAGTTGGTTGACTTTCTGCAATTGTTAACACAACCATACACTGTTCTGACAGTTGAAGAAATTTGGGATTTCTCCAAAAATTTGTGTGCATCCTTAGCAGCCAGACTGTATGTACCTAAAGGAGTGCACTGGGCTACCAAGAGCAAGGGAGTGCTAGGCTATTGAGCAGCAAGACTGAATTGCATAGTGTGTCTTTGGATCTCAGTTATCACATGAACACGATGCATAGCAGTGGTGCCTTTTCAAAGCCTTTAGAGAAGATATAGTAGGATGGAACTGACAAATGCCTCTTTGTTATTCCATTCTTTTATTTGCTATTATTAATGAAAAAAATTATATTTATGGGTACAAAAATTCTAGGAAGAGTCAGAAAGTTTGAATGCACCGGAATCAGTGTGCACCTCTGACTTTGAGAGCTAACAGTTTGAAAAATATTTACAATATATCTGTGATCAAGTAGTCCTTAGATCTCTGTGTTAGCACATAGCAAGCAAGCTTTCTCCTTTACTTCCTTTAGTTCAGAAAGGTCGAATAAGACTTTTGTCATGTTTTTAATATAACCAACACACATATTTTGTGATATAATTCAGTATTTTTCCTGTACAACTCTGATTTAGTCAAAAATCAGACAAATAAAAACATCCCTCTTTCACAAATTAAACTTGGAATATTTGAGGCTGAAATTCCCTGGTTTTGTAGAATTTAGGAATGGTAATTAAATCAGAAAAACTGAGATGTAAATCTCTGACTCGAGTGTCTCTTCTAAAAAAAAGGATAAAGCAAAATGAGACTTGAGTGCTATTTGAATGAATATGTAAATATTTAGAAAATATGAATATGTAAATATTTAGAAGATCTGCAAAATGCATGGAATGAATGATAAATAAAGATTTGCTACATCTGAAAGTAGTTTACTTTCTGGCATAAAACCTGCCGAAAACCTAAGGAATTCTACTATGATATCAGATTTATGAATTGCTGTGGATCCTTTCTCATCACTCCAATCCTTTCTCTGTCTTTTATTTAAACTCCTACGATGTATTATTTCTTTTTTTCTGTAGGTATTTCTAGAACGGGGATGTGCTCTGAGATTGTCAGACATATTCCAGCCAAATGTGAACAGTTACAGATGAATGGATCTCTATCAAAGCACCTTTTCTGGGGGACAAGAATCTTCTGACAGTATCATTAGTAATGCTCTTCCTGCAGTTTCATAGCTGCAATTTACTGATAGCAAGGGCATACAACCCATTTAACTGTTATGCACAGCTATAGTGCATAATAGTGCTATAATAATAATAACAATAATAATATCCCTATTATAATATTTTCCTACACAGGCAGTTACTTTGATACTGACTGTTAAGGCCTGAAAAAAATATTATTTATCCTGCTGTAATTTTGAGACACCTTTTCTTTTATGTATGTGGTGCAGTTCTTAGTGTGGTTGGCAGGAACCATATACAGTGATGACTCATCGTTATTTGAACGAAGTCATTACTGCTAAGCCTGGCATATACATCACGGCAAATCTTGGATGTGCAGGATGCTATTATATACAATACTGCCACTGTTAGATGTAGTAGACTCGGTTCTTAAATGCCTGAGAGTTGGGAATACGTGTGTTCTCCAGCCTTTTATATGTTATTTCAAGGAACTACAATTAAGCAATTTGAAGGCACTAACTAGAAAAAACTGGGGAGTTTTTTCATTCTGCTGACAAAATTCAAGCTGTTATTAGGCACTTTTAGAAAGCCTAGAGAGGAGGAAAAAAGAACCTTATATCAATGCAACTTAACTTTGTTTTTCTAACAGAAAACACACTAGTAAATGTCACATATAGTAGTTCTAACAAAAAAGGAATGTGACTAGAATTATAGTTTAACTCAACTTTGATGTATACTATTGTGTATTTGTTAAAGTGTTTTGCTGAAACTAATTTCTGATTTATTGCGAAGGTTAGGAAAAATGTTATGGCATTTCCAATGAAAAATATATCTGGGAGGAAAAAACATTTTGAAAGTGCTATACTTTGGCATTTAAAAAACACAAAAACTAAAAAATTAGTTTATCATTTAAAGTGATACTGAAACAAAAATCCTGGAAATGCTGTCACTCACCTGAAGTGTTCTTTTTCCTATTTTTTGTTTGCAAAGTGGTTTAAAAACGTGAGGTTTCACCTCCGTTCTGGATAAGAAGCAATTTAAAATCTGCATATTTTTCTAGTATTTGAAAAACTGTTTCGTACTTAGACTCTCATGGATTGGTCGTACTAAATGTTTTTTGTGAGCTGACATAAACAGGCATAACTGCTGAAAAGTTACACCAGGTGCAAATTCATTAAACCACAGAACCACATCTGCTGGTTGTTGGAGGAGAGTACACAGTCAAATTGCTTCATTTCACTATCATTGCTTCCACATTCTCAATTTTCTTTTTGGAATGGCTTGGAAAATTGATATAATCCTTAACTTCCTCTCTGAATTGCTTCCTAAACTGATAGCATACTATTGTAGAGGAGCTATAGCTTTTGTGAGCTTCTCTTTGTGAACTAACTTATTTGCAAACCAAGGCTCACCGTTAGAAAGTAGCTATTTGAAAAAAAAAAAAACACTCAACTCTCCTACCATAAAAATATATCATCCCTGCAGTCTGAGTAACTGAATATGGCGATCTCTATTATGTTATTTGTTCAGAGGGAGCAAGCTCTTAGGAGCCTCTCTATAAGGTGATAGGAAAACAGTTGAATAATGGGGAAGACTTCAACTGGAGTAACATATGCGCCTGGTATTTCCTGCTGAGACTGCTAAAATGACTTAGAATTTAATTTAAAATTATAGATGACAACTTTCCGAGGAAAAACTATTGCTTCAAGACGGAAAGTTCTAGCAAATTCTGGCAAATAGAGAATGATCGTTCCTGATCTAAAGATGATGGTATTTGCAAATGATTTTGTGCATGCCAGTGGTAACTAAATCACAAAGAACTATCTCAGCACAGTAATATGTATCTTTGGTCTTGTTTGCTTCCAAGTGAAGTAAAAGTAAAACTATTTTGTAAGCCAAGTAACTGGGATAAATAATTTAGATGTGATGAAAAAAAAATGTAAAGAGTAGTTGGGAGCAGAAAAAAATTTACTAGAAATCCAAAATTCCCAAATGGTCAACACAGAAGCTTGAAAAATGCCTCAAAGCGTTATAGAGATGCACTATCTGACTTAAAGCAATAATTATACAAACAAACATAAAAATATAGGTAAAGACAAGCTAATAGAATAAAAGTTGCTAATCAGGAACAATTTTGTCTATTATCATTTTCATATACCATTTTTATTGTCATTTTCCTCTCCCCATGGTCCCATTACTTGGCCTCCCACTGTTACCCCCAGAGAATTTTCTCCCCCGAATTAGAGCACAGGCCATAAAAGAGCTGATTTGTCACTCAGCACATGTGAGAGCAGACAGAGAAAAAGAAGAGGGGTTGGAACTGAGAAAAGGTGGGAGGAATACAGACTCTATGAAAGGCATCTTTTTTCACTAGTGACAGATGTCACTTTAGGAGACTCCTCACCCTCTTGCAGGAGGCTTTTTCTCTCTGCTAAGTCAGCTATTCATGTTGCTGTGCTTTAACTGAAGGAGAAGACATGGAAGGCCTCATTTTTTAAGCCCTTTTTCAAATGAAATAGCATTTTTTGCCCCTGAGGCAAAATGAACCACCTTAAAAGTATGATACATAAATCAAACAATAGCAAATATAGAAATAAGTGCCATAAAATCATATGAATGGAAATATACAGCCAGCAGTGTTTCTTGCATGAATTTTTTAAACAGAATGTGTTATTACTCCATTGCTAGATGTATCAATAATGACACAGAAAAGTTGTAAGTACTATATTAATATTATGTTGGTGAAATAAATGATGTAACTCTAAAGATGATGGTGGAAAAAGTATTTTCCATTTAAGTAACTGAAGAGACTTTGCAACAGCTAAAGAGAGTTTTTAAACTGAAAATCTATATAATCTATACCTGAGAGTTTTCAGAAAGCTGTACAGAAGTTTTCTAAGTTGTTATCTTTGGTTTTTTGATAAGCTTTGGAGTATTGGGACACAAAAAATGGTGGAAGGCTTATACTGATCCAATATCTGAACAGAACAGAAAAGGTGACCTGGACAATTATGTTCCAATCAGTCTGAGGCAAAACAATGAATGACTGGTAACAAAGAACAAGATTAATAAAGACTAAGAATTTCTGAATAAGAAACTACAATGGTAGAAATGAATGTGGCTCAAATAAAAAGAACTGAAAAACACCTGTTAGATTTCAGAGTGGATTCACCTTTTGTAGTTTAGAAATTTAATACCTCCATTCCAACAAATTGGAGCCCCACTTCTGTCTCTCAAAGTCATCCTGTGCACAACTTTGTCAAACCCCATATCCTCAGAACGTTGTTCCACTCTGAAGCTCTAACCATCTGTTGCGGATAAAGTGTTTGAATCTAACCTTAGTTCTTCAAGGAGCGTGAATTAAAATTTCAAGGAGATATATATATATATATATGTATATATATATATGTGTGTGTGTGTGTGTCTGTGTATATATATGACAGATTTTCGAAACTATAGAAATAATCATGAGAAATAACACAGTTTGCACTCTAACACAAATTACCTTAAATGATACCAATGAACAGAATTATTAGAGATACCTGAATTTCCAAAAATGGCAGTAAAAAAGAAACAAACAGAAAACCCAACCCAAAATTTCCCTGTGTCACAAATTATAAAATAGATATACTCATTTGTCTTATTTAGATTTAAAGTATGCATAAAAGAATAATAAATAGAAACTCTGCTCTTCACTCTTCATAGTGCCACAAACTTTTATTTGTGTGTGAATTTCATCTGCATATGCCCTAAGAGCATCATTAAGAACATAGATAAGTTATGTAACATTTATTCTGTAGTAGATTAGCCTCCTGTTGGTGAGACTGGCAATTTAAGATTTGATTGGTTAGATAGTAATTTTGATTATTTTAGATATCTCAAAGGTGATATCATTATTCATGTATGAATTCATTATTTTAGCTATATTAAATTAATCTTTAATTATGTACTCTACTGTGTTTTTAAGCTTTTAATTGAGATACATTGTCATTTATTGTTGTGAAGGCTTAATTTTCTGGAGTATATTTGCTGAAATCTCTCGATTCCCAGTTCATAGCAAGGGGAGTGACAATGTCACCTGCTTCTTCTTCACCTACAAACTAGTACCCCAGACACATTCCTTTATCCATCTTATCCGCATCTCAATTTACCACTTATCTTACTCTGTCACAGCCAATCCCAACATCCTGAGCAGCAGGTGCAATTAATTATTCATGCAGTACAGGAGTTACAATAGCAAAGGGCTAAAGAAATGAATAGAAGGGATGAAGGCAAAAATCTGTAATGGTCCAGATGGTCACTCTTGTTCTAGGAAGTGGAAGAGTTTCAATGGTAACTCTTTCATGGGTACAGGCTCCTGCAGGATGTTTCCTGAGCTCACTCTAGCATTCTGGAACAGAATTCAAACAGGAGGAGCTAGGAACAGTTGTCACTCTCCCTGGTCCAGGGGTATGTCCTCTTTAGCTCATATGGGAGGAAGTTATTTGCAGGTGAGAATAGCTGACAGCAATAGGTTTTTCCAGATTTATATCTATGTATTTTCTCTGATGACCTGGAAAAATCTTGATGTATTGGTAAACTTCCCCCAAGCTTGAACTTATCATTGTCTGAATTGGATAGCACCATGGTCCATCCTCCTGGACTTCCTTTGTGTGGAAATCAGAGGAATGATGGTATGAGCCCAGTTTTTGTTACAATTCTTGACACACTGTTAGACCACAGTGGGCTCAACTGCCTGGGCTCAAGAGATGGGAGCATCTTCTGATTCCTTATAGCAAAGGCATAGCTCAACACAATTTTTCCGGAGTATAAACTGTAGGATGAGAAAGTGAAGTTGTCACTAAGAAAGCATTAAAATATTCCTACTGTGAGATATGTGTTATATTCTTTCAAGACCACCAATGTGTGTAGAAGCATGTCTTGTAGAGCTCAGTGTCAAACTATAAATGAAATGGTTATTACTTGATAAACAGATCTGAAGAAAAGTGTCTTCCAAATATGTGATATTATCTTTGCAGTTGCTGACTATATTTATGGCTTAGACAATATGCATCATTCTACAGCTATACATTAACATTTATTTAGGGAAGTGTAATGTGATCAAATTTTGAAGTCAGTTAAGCTAATAATAATTGTCATCTTTACAAATTATTATTTTAGAACCTTGAGAATTCTAGAATGAGAAAATGAACAGGAGAAGAAAGCACGAAAAATAATTTGTTGTTTTTATTTCTTTGTTTATGGAAAGCACAGAGACTCTTCTTGTCTATTGTCTTGCAGAACTGATAGTTCTAAAACTGATAATCCTGTAATAGTACCTTTTGTAATCAGCCTTTTGTAATCAAGGAAATGCATTCAATGTTAAATTCATCATTCTTTTTCTGTTATTTACATGATGAAATGCTTTCTGACTACATATCTGTGAAAACTAAAGGTGAAATGTTATATTGTGGAGGATATTTCTATAAATCTTGTATGTGTTCAAGCTACAGTTTAATAGGGGAGTGCAATACTAAAATTTGTTGACCTTTTTAATAGCTGTACCGCATAATACAATGTATTTGCATAAGGGTTTGCAACTTTCAGTGTTTCTTGATTTAGCATTTATTATAGAAAGGGATTCCTTCTGTCTTCTCACCATCCCTTACCTTTCAACATCCACATACATTTGTCTGATGTGTGAGGGGAATTATATTTGGCTTGGCAATAAAAGGAGGTATGTCTCCTTCAAACTTCTCATGTCTTGACCATCCCATTCAGAAGATGAGGAATCTCTTGGAGCACATGTAGGTTGTTGGTTCCTGCATGTCTGTAGCAGCTCCGTAAATCCTGTCTTGTCATTGTCTGGCAATTCTTAACCAGGCAGGAAAAACTAAGGCAGGGCTCCCAAGCTCTACCTGCGCATTACTGTTGGAAACCAGTTCCTAAATGAAATAATTTAATAAAGTTGTAATCTAATTAATCTCCATCCTATTCATCCTCCTTTATGTCTGGGCAGTGCATTTTAACTAATGTGTTAGCTTCAGCATGTGCAAAGAAAAGTTTCTCCATTTGGTATGTGTCTCATGCTATTTACTAATATTTTGTCAACTGTTAGATAGCATGTCTTGAAAAGCATCTATCAAATTACTTGTAATCAGTCACAAAAATGGGTTACATGCTTTCCTCTCTGAATGACCAGTATCTTTTTCAATAAGTAATGATACTTTTATTTCTCCTCAAGGATTGGTAAAAAATATGTCATGATTTTTTCAGCACTATATCTATCTTCATCAGTGCTCAGGGATGTTTAAAGCACAAAACACTACTGATTATCAGATTATAAATTTGCTCAGTTCTAAGAAATTACCTGTAATATGAGACAATAGAAAATGCAGTAGGCAAACAGAAGACAGGCTTATGAGCAGAGCCACTAGAGAGAACTGGGAGAACTGAGAAAAGCCTGTGGTTAGAAATAAAACAAACAAAAAAAATATTAAAAATTAGAACATGGAATATTAAGATAGAGAAATCATAAATACAATTTTGGTTCATTTATAAATTGTCTGAAACACTGTGAATGGAATGTTTCCAAACTGAATGATTTGGTGATCTGTCAGATATTCTAGGTATTAAATCTTGTCTTCTTTGAGCCAACTGACACAATGTGACTCAGCTTGACTGTAGACTTCAGCAGGGCAGATTTCACATCTGTAGTTGCAGAATCTTCATTCTCCTTGTAAATTAAAATTCAGAGCCTTTGAAATCAGTAGCAGAGTTTCTGTAAAGCATAAAAGACATAGGATTTCTTATTGGTTGTCTACTTAAAAATATAATTTTCTTTTTTATTTTTTAAGTTTTAATTATGAAAATAAAATTGTCTCTAGATATGAATGATTAAGATTGGCAATCCCATCATAATCAAAATTTCATAATGTTTTGTTTGCTTTGTATTCCTTCTGCGGGAAAACTGTCCCTACAGGGACAAGAAGACAATATGTTTTTCTCAATATGAATTATAATTCACTGATATAAATACAGGAAAAAGATCTCAGATTAAGCACTGCTCAATATGGAAACAGATGGTCACATCACTTGGCCAATATTCAGCTATTTTCCTATACATGTTTAAATAATCCTGATCAAACAATAGATGTAGATAAAAATCAAGGTAGCCTCAAGTTTATCTAAAGCAGAACGGCAGACTCCTGTAAAAATGTCCTGTAAATAACAATACCAAGCTATTCAATGAATATCGATAAACTGGAACGAAAGACTGTAGAAATACTACTCTCTCTCTCTCTCTCTCTCTCTCTCTCTCTATGTATATATGTAGTTGTATACATATATATATGTACTTCTACAATCTTTCCAGTTTACTGATGTTCATTGAATAGCTTGGTATTGTTATTTTATATATGTGTGTATATATATGTGTGTGTGTACATATATGCAAATACACATAATATATATATATATAACTTTGTTTTGTAATTAAATATTCTGTCCTCCTTCCCAACCCAGAATTCAACGTACTGTTTATATACCTGGCATAATATACAACAATTAAAAGTATACCCAGATGGCCATATTTTAACTTGTTTTGTTTATTTAGTTGATGGATAACTGAGTCCTAATTTTACCCACCAATCTCACTGTAGTCATTTATGTTCTACTACGAGTTTTCATACACACACACATATACACATGCACACTAATAGAAGAAAACTGACTGTTTTTCTTTTTCTTCCTTAGGTTTAGAAAGAATTGCAAGAGATTCAGCCTATGAGCAAGAAGGAAAAGTCCAATTTGTAATTGACGCTGTGTATTCCATGGCCTATGCACTACACAACATGCATAAGGATCTTTGTCCTGGATATATTGGTCTATGCCCAAGGATGAGCACAACTGATGGCAAAGAGCTACTTGGTTATATTCGAGCAGTAAATTTTAATGGTAAGTTATGTGTACTCTTTCCCCCCCCCACCTCCTTCTTTAAATGTTTCAGAAGTGTCAAGATGCATTTTCTTCTATATATAGGACACTTTCAGGCACAGTGGAAAACACAGGATTAGAAGCAGTTCTCTTTTAATCAGAAGTGTGAGTTTTTCCACCTGCTTTGAAACCTCAAGTATATTTTTTATCTTAACACTAAACTGCTCCCAAAAGAGGCAGATGTAAAAAATAAGAATCCGTCAGTCAAAACATTCCAGTGAAAAATTGCTATTGTAGAAACAAGCTGAGGACTCATGCAGTCCTATTGACAGATTAGAATCCTTTGACAGAGGTTGCTCATGTGTTCCTTAGAGAATGAATTGAAAAACAGCCTTGTGAAAATTGCCTTCTTCTGAAATTACTGTTACAAATTTCCTTACAAAAGTCAATAGTGTGGAGTTTGCTTTCAGCTTGCATATTTAAATCTCAATTAAAAGACTCACTTGCAGTTCCAGGTTCTTTTCCATTTCATTGTTATTTGATTCAGTGATTTAGTCAGCTTTAACACAAGTGCAATATATATTTTTAAACTACACTGCATAATATTATGTGCAGCTGGGATCTGCCTGCTGGGGAAATGTGGTTACTGTTGCTTATGTTGTTAACAGTAGAGGCCAATAAAGAATAGGCTTAATTTATGAACATTAAATTGAAAAGGATAGAACATACTCAATGGTAAATAAAGTCGCTGAATATTTACAATATTTCATGAAAGTCATAATTGTTGTAGATCACACTTGCCTTTATTTTACAAAGAAATGGAACAATGTTCTTTGCTGTATTTTTTATTCTCTACTTGGCAGTAATTCATGTAGCAGACATGCCTCCTAACTATACGAAGAGAAGGACTGTCTATCACAATTCACTCCAGTGACCTCAGCTGCCAGCCTTTTTGGAAAAAAAAAAAAAAAAAGCACAAGGTCATTTTGAATTTAGCTTCCAAGTGGAAGCTTTTTCTGCTTTAGGTAATGTACAGACCATTTGGTTGATATAAATGTTGGCTGTAGTTTGCAGTTTTTCCTCTTCTAAACCTTTTTCTTCCTATGAAAATTTCATGAAAAGGGAATCCCTGTCTCCAGGAATATAAAGACAGAGGGAGTTTAAATGATTCTTTAGTCATTTTGAAGAAAACCTGGAGCAAAATATGTATCTGGCAAATGGGAAATGTTGTTACAATGACAAAGATAGGCAGCATATTGTAAGGTTTCCAGTGATAATTATCTATATTTCCAGTAGATATTCTCCTGAGTCTGTGTTGTTAAAGCATAAAGAAAGTGATCTATTTTCATTTAGCTGGCATGAAAGTTCAGCATAGAAAGATAAGCTGTACATTTTATATGAAACCTTTCTCTCCCTAAGGATTGCTGTATTTCATCAATACCTGTCATGAATTCTCTGGCTGACTGTAACTATTGCAGCAAACAAGGGGAGATGAAAGAGAAGGAGAAAGCAATCTAGACACTAATGAAAATGTATCTATTTTTAAACTAGTGATTTATTAAAAGAGAGTAAAAGAGAAAAGAAACATTTCTGTGAAGTCAACCTTCTGTCTCTTGGGATACATTAAGTCTTCCTTGTATTGGGCTAGTCAACATTATGTACTCGTGTACCAAATCTTTCTTTGTGTCACATGCCCGAATATTTGCTTTTTTGGGATTGTGCACTGGGAAGCATCAGCTGAGGACAGTATTTAACAGTGTGCCTTTTCTCATTAATCTCAAATTTCTGTTTCTCAGGACAGCTCTGTAGTTGTGTCTATCTTGGTTCCCAGAGCTGGATTTAGGTTGTTAGACCTCGTGTGCTGGAACTGACAGTGGTGCTATGCGTCAATTTTCACATGAGCCCTTGGATCAGTCATTAAACTATGGTGTATTAAAAGTGCACTGATATATGAAAGGAAAACCCTGCGGCACAGCCATTCAGGGCAGGATTTTTCTGTCCTAATCCTAGTCACAGAACTGTAGAGTAGTTGAGGTTGGATGGCACTTCTGGAGATTGTCTCCTCCATCCTCCTGCTCAGAGCAAGGTCAACTATAGCAGGTTGCTCAGAGCTATGTACAGTCAGGTTTTGAATATCTCCAAGGATAGAAAATCCTCCAACAGCCTCTCTGAACAACTTATTCCAGTGTATGACCACTCTTACACTAAAAAAGTTATTTCTTATATTTAAATGGAATTTTCTGCATTTCAGTTTGTATCCATTGCCTCTTGTCCTTTCACTGGGCATCAGTAAGAAGAGTCTGTCTCCATCTTCTTTACTGTTACTTCTTTACCCCAACAGATATTTATGCACAGTGATAAGATCCCCCTGAGCCTTTATGAGCCTGAACAGTCCCAGTTCTCTCAGCCTCTCCTCCTATGTCAGATGCTCAAAATCCTTAATCATCTTTCTGATCCTTTGCTGGACTCCAGTCTGTCTGTGTCTCTTTGCCAGATTGCTATTTAGGAAGCAATTACTCATGGCAAAGACAGTAAGACTTGCCTTTCTTGTTTCAACATATGGTATCGAGGATGAAGGAAAGAAGGAAAGACTCACCAGTATTTTTATGATTTAAAACCATGGAAGATGGCCTCTGTACCTGAAGTTTTACTTACATTTTTAAAATTTGTCAGTATTCTTGATATGATGAAAAGATCACAGCTGAGGAAAAAAATATTGAAAACTTTAGAAGCTGTGAGGGCTGTTGTTGCACTCTTTCAGCCTCCAGAGATCCACTGCTTTCACATTTATTCCTTGCTGAGATAACTGGCAGAATTAAGCCCCTGTTCCACAATACAATAACAATTTCTAATATTGATAAGTAACTGGCATTTTATCAGATCTTTAAAGATATTGAGCCAACTGTTCACCTCTCCTAATTCCATATATCCCTCTTAACCAGTGTAGTAGTGAGTCAGTGCAACTCCCATTAATATGCTGTCACATTCAACTCAGTAGGTTTCATATCACAAAGTATGACCTGTATTATGAGGGACACCTCCTCATTATATAGAGAGCCTTTGCGAGGGGAACAAAACACACATATTTTTGTTCATTGGAGTATTTCTTTTTTGCTTTGATTACAAGTATTCACTTCTGAATGTGCTTACTTTTGTTTACTCTGATTATTTTTATCTGAAGAAGTTTTGTTACCCTGAAGGATTCATCTCTGTAATATTCTGTGACACTCTCATGACTGAAGAGTGTTCATAAACATCAGCACACTCTGTACTGATATAATTGCTAAGACATTTGTTTCTGCTTAGATATATTTCTACCAGTTCTAAATTAAATGCAGAGTATCTCAAAGTTCAGAATGATTTTGAAGGGGTTAGCACTTGTAATAAGAATGAAGAATTTATTTGTATATGAGTTTGGGTTACTGCTTACTGTAGTTTTCTATTTTATTATTGCCTGTGTTTTGCCTATGACAGCTAGTGACTGTGCATATAAAACAATTTCTTTTCATTTATAATGAGCAGTTTAATCATTATTTTCATTCGCAGGGGAAGGGACCTCTAAGATGTAGAATCTTGTGTATGTTCTAATATGTACACAACAGCCCAGTGTTCCATGTGTGGAAATTAAGAGTTTGTAAACAACAGGAAAGCATAAAGATTCACATTTCCAAGCCAGTGTGTTGTGCTGCAGCATATTTAGTTCCCTATGTTTTTTGTGGGCACTTATGGTAGACCATAACCAGCTCTTTCTGACTATCTGATGAAAGAATATTTAGAACATTAAGTTTCCTATTTCAGCTTCTCTCCTGTCACTTTGTTTTTCCTTGGCGAAAAAAATAAATATGTTTATTTTTTAAATAGAGGTGTCATATTTGGAAAATTTTCCCTGTCAGTTATTACAGTCAAACAAAATGATATATATATATGTGTGTGTGTGTGTGTGAAATTGGTGTTTAAGATTTAAAATTATTGAACACAAATAGTTTTTCTATTAATTAGATTTATAAATGATAATGTGCACAATTGTGTAATTGTGTCATGATCCAACTTCATCTTGCATCACATTTCTCCAACATTCTCTCTTGACATGATTTCATTATTCTACCTACAAAACAAAGAGAAGTTTTCTAAAGCTTTTTTACCTGGGATGTGCTGAGTGTTTTGTGAAAAGTGCTCTGCCGAATTCAACATAACTGCTACCATTTTGTAGAAACAGGACTTGAACATGTATTCATATTGGCTGAAGAGGTTTCAAGATACAATGCTATTTCTTGGGAAGGAATAAAACATAGATCAGACTGATCAGTGTCCCCTTCCACAGTTGTCCCACTACAAAACTAAAGATCAAAATTTATGGCTGAATATGAGAGATAAAGATGACTATTGCTCAGTTGGAACATTTAATACAGAAAAAAGCCCCTCTTTCTACATACAGATTTATAGCTTTATAAGTACATAGTTTTGTGTACCTTTAGGCATATATTCATATACATATATATATACACACACACACACACACATACACACATTAAAGCAATGTAACAATTGCAGGCATAAATATCTAGAAAATATCAAATACTTTAACAGACTGTATTTACAGATATAACAATATAAGTCTTCCATGTAATCTTTAAGGTAAGGGCAGAATTTGACCTGTATTCTCATACATGCACACAGACATCTTATTTTCTTTAGTGAGCTACTCATCCTGTGGAGGAACAAATTGCTATTCTGACATCTTTTGGAGTATGCTGGGAGAAGAAAGAAGGGAGCAGAGAATAGGTGGAAGCACCAACTCTACTGGCAATGTCTAGATAAGTGTTACCTGCTGCTGCTGGATGTCATTGGAACATTATTCCCCCTTTCTGACTAAACAAGAGATTTGGGAAATATATTTTGACTCTTGATTTGCAACTTTTTCTCTGGTCTTCTCTGGACAAAGTAAAACAACAGCTTCGCTTGTTGAGGGTTAGTGATAGAGCTACGATAACACTTTACCAGGAAGGTTGTACAGTTGCTATTCTTTGAGATAGTCAGAACCACCTGGACATGGTCCTGGGCAAACTGCTCTACATGACCCTGCTTGAGCATGGGACTGGACTAGATGAACTCCAGAGGTCCCTTCCAACCGCAATGATTCTGTGATTTTGTAGCTCTTACTGGATATGAAACAAAGCAAAAGTAGATCACACACCTTTTCTGTAAGTTCAATGAATATATTCTATCCTTGCTCTATTCTTGTGGCACTAATTTCATAGTTGGAGTGGACCAGTAGACATCACTTAATTTAGGTGTTGAACATGACAATAAAATAAATGGCTTTGAGAAAAGACTAATTTTGGCTGTTCATACACGCATGCATGCAGCAGCAGCCCTGTTAAATGACAAACATGCAAAATTTCCCTCTAAAAAGTAAGAAAGATACTAGAGAATGAGGACATAAGAATAGAAACTAGTAGACAAACTCAAAATGGGTAGTCAACACCCATACAGAATTAATGTCTGTATACAATGGTATACATTGTAATATTTTTTCACAGAAAGCAGTATCTATAGAGGATATTAAGGAGAGAAAAAAAAGAAAGTAGTCTCTCATGGAGAGTTTTTAAGTCTTCAGAAAATAATTTTTGTGGAATCACCTGTTTATACAATTCACCTGCCACTGCTATCATTTGAAGTTGCCAAGACATCAATCTGACTCTCAAAACTCTTAATATTCAGTTCAGACTGTTTTAAACATTTTCTCAAAGAAATGTGACACCTTTCTATTCTTTCACTGAGTACAAAACTTGCATTTTCAAATCACTATTTATCATTAAAACAGAAGCTATAAAATTGGTCTCTTTTGAGATTGACATGTTTTGATATTTTTTAAGGCACTAAGCACAATAGAACTAAATGTCCCACTAAAAATATATGGAAGTTATGCTCCTAAATCAGAATTTTTTAAAATCCAACTCTCAAATATATAGCTACCAAAAGAGAGAGAGAAAAAAAACTTTTCTGAAACAGTTCAAGTTAGGATCATCTGTGTTTTTTAAAGTTATGAGTTCTTACTGGCAGTACCTCTTTCAGCAGTTTGTTCTGTCAGAAACACTTAATATCTTATGATGCCAATAGTACTATAATATTCTGATAGGGTTAAAAATAGCTTTGTATAATGAAATAATAGCAGATAAGGAGAGCAAATAGAGACAAATAAGATAAAAATGAGTTATGAAGGGCTGAACTTTGCTCGCTTTGCTTCTAGAATTCACTATGGTTGCTACCCCAGTTAAATTAATCTGTACTCCTCTGAGGAGAAAAAAATCCTCAAATGTAGCTATCAACTGCAGAAGTGGTACTGGAAGGTGGGATATTTGCTGCAACTTTATTAAGATCTGTGATGTTTGTTCTGCTGTTTATTGCATGAAATGATTATTTTCTTTAAAGAAGTCTTGATGCTAACAGAAGAATGTTTGAAAACATGGCCAGCACTTACACTAACGTAGAGCTGAACACAGTAAGATTACACAATTTAAAATAATTCTTTATTTTCATATTTTTAGCATGCTTTTGGAGGTATCTGATTTGGCTTGTGAGTGCATGGGGGCTGTATCAGACAGTGTGTAATAAAGAATCCTGATGGCCAGTTTCCCATGTCTTTAGGCTAAATTGAGAAAGCAGCAGTTATGTCTCTTAATGTCTTATTGGAGATGAGCAGGGGATGATTTCAAATGAATTCTGCTTTGGCATGCTAATTATTTTAATGGAATTAATCCAGCTGGCTGTACAAGTGACTAAAATTGCTCAGTGGTCTGAATCACTCTTTATGGGCTTAAGTAATGTATGGTTGTAATGTAAGCTAGCATAGCAGGCAAAGTTTGGAATTGCTGTGATTTTCAGGTGCCTTATGAATACATGTAATTAAAATCAGAGATTACAAAAATGCTGGATGTGAAATTAGAAGGTAGAACTTAAAAATAAGTCTGATTTATAGCTGTGTTCCTGCTTATATGCAGACTCGAAGCACTGATTAATTGAGGAATATGTATGCTTCACATACAAAATTCATAATGTGATATGTGATTGAGGTCAGTTCTCTATTTTCCTGAACAAGGTCTAATTCATAATGTATTTTAATAGTTTTTATATCAGAAGATGATAAAAGGCGATAAAAGTGATAAAAAGATGGTAAAAAAATTATCCTTATTATGCAAAAAACCTGAATTGTATTTCCTGGTGGATGCAAGGTATACAGACCTATTAGAGAACAGTTTTCTTGCACAATCAAGTTAAAAAATCAAGCTAAAGTTAGTGAAAGAGCAGTGAAAACTAACCTTTGCTGCTCCAAGTAAAAAGACATCTGAGTACAAAGAAACTGCATCCATAATATGTATTTTTTCCACCTTTTTAAAAAACATGTAAGAAAAAACACAGTTGTAGCTGTGCGTGGTATTAGACAGAAATATTTTATGTCTTTATCACCAAGAAAAAAGCCTGCCACACGTATTGTGAGGAAACTAACTGCTAGCGTGCTTCCTTACTTAAATGTTTAAATTGAAAAGCTTCTCTTAAATCCATCAAACTAAGAATGGCTATACAAGTTATTAGTCTTTCCATATATTAATTTATGGCCTGTTTGGTAAGACAACAGTTCTGCAAGCAAGGAGGATAGTCAAAAGGGGAAATAAATCCTTTTCTTTTTCCCCCAGTACCTCTGAAACGGAGTAGTATGAGTCTTTTTCATTCTCCTAAAACACCTTTTGCTTATGAAATGAAGTAAGGATTTTAGAGAGAATAGCAATGTTAAAAAATATGGAGGATTTTATGGAGTATCTTTGGTAGTATAAATAAGCCTCAGTTATAGTTCATTCAAGTAAAAAATGATGTAACTAATATTAGTTAATAAATGACTAACTCAAAAATTGAGCCATTCTTCATGGAGGTTGCTATCAGTAAAATTATCTTGAAAAATCTTAGATTTTCATCCGAAGAGTAAAATAACAGTCTCTCAATATTAAACAGAATGACAGAGAAATCAGGTAGGCTTAATTCTGTAGGGCAGCAATTACACTGAGGAGAGAGTAAATTCATTATTAGCAGATAATACCTATATCATCAGACAGCCCTATTTAGTTTTGCTGCTTTAAGAAGATGGAGGGTTTACCAGCAGTCACCTGAGTAAAGCAATACTGGATTCCCCAGCAAGTTAGACATGTTAGACCTTGTTACCAGGTGTGATATTAAGCAAAGACAAGTGAGGAGAATCCTACCTAAGTAAACAAGTCATCCAAGAGGGAAGTGAGGGGATTCAGTTCATCCCTCGCAGGCAGACAGATATTTCACTCAGTTTCAGTAGTAAAGTCTAAAAGTAAGTTCTCCAAATAGCTGGTGGGGAAAGGCTGATGCCTGTAAAGGCTACCAGGGAGGGAGCCTGTCCATTAGCATTTAGGCACCATAGCAACTCATACTTCTGTATATTTTACTGTGAGAAGCTATGAGTCAGAGAGATTTCCTCAAAGGCTGGTTAAAGCATTTCTAATAGTATGAAATATTAAATATGTGGAAGATAGTTTATCTTTGAAGCTGCTCTAATTTACTCCAGCAGAGGAAGCATTTACTGCTATTCCTGAGGATTAAGGTATCCAATCATTTTGGTCACACTGCAGGTTGTATCTCGTGCTGAACAGTTTAGACCAAAAATGTTGCTCCCCATAGTCTTAGCCAAAGCTCTTCCTTCTAAGCCTGAAATAAAATGATTTCAATGTACAAATTCCTGAGGCTTTCTATTTTGAATAGAGAGACTGGCTTTCTCAATTATCCTGTTATCTATCATCAAAATTGAACGTGTGATAATGTAAAAGAAAATAGTTCATAGTAAAGATTTTAGTTGCAATTCTGTGCATAGCATGTGATTGAGGTGATGATGGATTAATGAGTTTTTCACTTTAACAATTTTCAATATGTGCCAATTTTGTAGGTTAGAATTTTTTTATAAATTTTATAATTACATTAACATTTAATCAAAAAATAGTTTTGAATTTAAGAGATACAGAATACTGTTTATTATTAGTTATTTTTTGGAAGTCTAAATTCTTTTAAGCTCGGTCATAGTAACCTATGCAGCTGGACAAATTTGAAAATGATGCTTCTCTCTATTACTTACATCTTTATTAACAAATAATCTGCTTGATGTGTACTCAAATACAGTTTTATTTGCTAGTGATTGACCTATTTTTGTAAAGATCAGATTAATAGAATAGATTCAGGTATATGTAATTATATGAAAATTTGGATGTTTTTAATCACTGTATCAAAATTTCCAGACCAATGATAGCCTCCTCCTTTAACCCTCCAATTACGATGGGTAAGACACATATCCAGTATGATTAATTTTGATGTGAATTTGCTGAAATTTTAGTAGTTCAGCTTGAGGGTGATAGGGTGTGATACAATCCTTCTATATAATGGAGAGATGTTTATGCTTTTGAAGATCCCAGAAGGTAGTTAGAAATATTTAATTTAGCAGTGTTAATTCTGTTTTGAGAAGGAAATGGTTGAAATACTGGTGCCTTTTTCCCCCACCCTCTTTGTATTAGTCTAGGTTGAGAACATTCCCGCAAAAAAATAAAGAATTTGAGTTTTAAGCCTTCTTTAACCCAAACGAGATTGAAACCATGTTCCAGAAGCATGCCTTAAAGAAGTATGGGGCATGGCTGGGAGGATGTTCTTTAGTTGTGCCATGTTTGGGTCATTGTACAGCTAGGAATATGCGAGACTTCCTAGAAGCCTTACCCAAATGAGTGCTCAACATGGGTAAATAGTACCTTTCTCCCCATTTTCACAAGAGAGCAAAATAACAAAGAAATGCAGAAGGCATTCCTTATGTCAAAATTCACAAATACATAGAGAATAGTTTGAAATAAGTCCAACAGAAAAATAGAAAGACTAAGAGAGAAACCCTTGCTTGAGCTCAGACAACTAGGCTATAAAGAATTCTAAAGCATATTGCAGATACAATTCAGACATAATCTATAGTCACTTTTGGTAGCAGCAGGATAATATGCATTACCAAAAAAAGGCTTCTGCTAATGCTACTTCAAATGGCACAGTTTCAAGCATATCATGTTTCATTCCTGCTAAGATAGGGAATAACTAGTCTGTAACTGCTTTTTTTCCAAAAAACCTACAGAAATAGAGAAGTAAGCTTAGAAGTAAACTTGCTACCTCAGTCTGAAATAGGGGAAATCAAGGGGAATTCTCCTTTTAATTGTGAATAGAAATGAGCCTGAACTGCTTCAAGGAAGTGTGTAATTCATTAAAGCTGATGGACAGTGGCAAGAAAACAGCTTAAAAATGTACCTCTTTAGATAAAAGTTGTCATTTTATCTTTATTCTAGCATAAGTAGAATAGAAGCAGATATGTGTATGATTCCATATTCCTGCCCAGGCAAGAGCAAAACAGGAGATGTTAGTTCAGTACAGCGTTGATTTTGTGTATTTATTGGAGTGTTTTTATCTTACAACAAATGCAAAGAAAGAAACAACCTATTGTCAACATCTAGATTATTTTTGGTTTTCATTCAGATGAAAATGTTCTGTTTTATAGCAACTGAATTACAGTTTACCCTTTGGGATTCAAGGAACATATCAATATTATCTCTGACGGGGTACAGGAGCTAGCAGGGTTTTTAAATGTTATCTTTTACATTATCTAGAAATAAAAAAACCAAAGTGTTTTCATGTAATAATGATGGTTGATTATCCCATTTTTATTTTTTTTTCAATGAGCAATAAAAAGTTAGATTCCATGCTATCAGAACAGGAACATCTTTCAAGGTTCTTATAACTCCCTCACAATGTGTGAAATACAGCTTGATTAGATAGCACTCTAATTAAAAGAATTTTTACAGAAGTGGGAATGATTAGTTTAGTCCATATCTTTTTCAAGCAATAGTTTTGCTATGTTGCCATAGTGCTGCCACTGTTGCTACAGTACTCTGTTGCTACAGTTGCAATCCATTGCTAAAACCATGTACCATTGGAATTTCCTGATATAAATCATTATGAAGAAATAGAATATTTGATCTGTTCATGTGTTTTGTTAATAAATTAATGGAAGAAGGCTCTTAAACTGTGATTTCAAGAATTTTTTCATCTTTAGTCTGTGATCTTTTCCTAAATGTAAAATAACATGCAAATATCATAGCAGTTAGCAGCTAACACTGATTATTATTGTCCAGATATTGTCAGTGCCCAGAAATATTACGAATTCCTGAGACAACCTGAACGCACTGAGACTGAGTATTCAATTATTTTGTTAGAACAGGTCATGCTTATTTTTCTTGTTTTGAAATGAAGCAATGTCATTCAATTTGCTGAAATATTTCTCGAAAAATAGGTAAAAAATGTAACCTATTCATTACATAGTAGCAAAAAAGGGAAAATCTTTCAGCTAACTAAGAAAATGCAGAAATATTATGTTTATCCACACTACAGTTTATGAAATTCCAATTGTATTGTAGCCAATTAAATACTTGCTTTTTATTGTAATGGGTCAGAATACTATATAGTATGGTATATAGTACTGTAAGAAATCTACTGTAAGAAAATATTTACTCTGTTTTAAATTAAAAAAAAATCAGATTTGTTTAAATTGATAACAAAAAGTTAAAGCAAAATCAAGGTCAGTTGCCATGCAAACAGATAGAAAGGCAGTTGCAATGACTATTACTTTTTTTTGTTATGAGTATCACCTCCTCCTATTTACCTAGATACTGGTTATAGTCTGGTTGCTACAGTATACTAGCACAGTTGTTGCATCTGCTCTGTAAAGGAAGACAGTTTATAAGACTCTGGGAAGAACTGGAGTAGCATGGGAGCTGTATGACCTGTCTGTGGGCTCCAGAACATCCTGATTTTACAGATGTGCTCTTTGTCACATATGTTTATTTGCAGGAATAGAGGAATAACAGTAAGAGATGGTCCTTGATAGTCACTAAATATATATTCCTCTGGGAGCAATATGTTTTTCGGTGTGAAAGCAATGGACTCTGTGTTTGCTTGTGGCATATAAATGTGGAGGTTCTGTTCAGACTCAGCAGAGGGGAAGCTGCTATATATCTCCCATTCTCTATATCCTGCTGCCTCCTTAGAATTTCATCTCTTTCAAGGTTTTGCCATACAAATACTCATAAACTCTTTAAATAACTAGAAATCCTTGATTCTGTATATTTTAGCTTACGGACTTGTAACTTGGAAACTTCAGTAGTACATAACTTTCCTTCTGCTATAAGGCTAAGCAAACAGATACACTTACTGAAGACATATTATTGTTCGCTCTGGGATCCAGCTGGATCAACATTTGTTTTCTCCTATTTGGCCCTGCGGCCACTCTAAGACTACCCTGGCTTAGCTCCAATGTAGCTTGGTCCTGAGTCAAGAGCCAAAAATGTATTAGCACTGTTCCTGTGCCATACATAATCATATTTTGTGAATATTTCCCTGGATAGCATCAGAGTACAACTTATAATATGGTCATTTGTGGAAGCTATGTCCCACGTTTTGGAGGTAATTATTATACAACTTAAAAGAAAGTGACAATGATGCATGGAAGCTCAAGCCATCAACTATGGGTGCGATATGCAACTACAGGGTAGTTAAAGTCCTCAGCACAAGCAAGACTCTGCAGACTTGAAATATTTATTTAGTACAGTCTCTCCTCTGGTTCTTCCAAGTTCTTATCCAGAGATCTGAAGAGAAAGCCTCAGGATATTAGAGTCCACTGCCTATCACGTTGGAGAAAAACAACTAAAGGTGAATGGAAATAGCTCTTATATTGATGTACAATCACTGTGGGAAGGCTTCTACTAAGCCAGCTGGCATTTAAAGGCTCCAGCTCTTGATAGTTACAAATTGTTGTATTGATCCACCCTTATACATGGACTGATAATTTTTTCTCTGTTTTGCACTTTCACTTTTTCTTATCAGCAAGGGACATTGTTCATGCACAAAGTTTTTTGCTTATCTGAGTATATAATGCACATGTTTCTGTTCTTATTGTAGTAAGGGAGATGTCCTATGAATCAAAAAATTCTGAGGAATTTGTAAAATAAAAAGGGAGCTATATTCATGCAGATGCTCCAAAATCTCAGAAGTTGTTGATTTTAGTTTCAGTTATGACTTATTGTTCGGAATGTTCCTTCTTTACCATACAAATAATTTGAGATTTTTCAGATTTTTCCTGTTTCTGTGTTTGACCTCCTGGTGTTCTGGGTTACCGCATTACTGACCGGAAAACTACCTATCAATGTTATTTTATTTATTTATTTGTTTGATCTTTCTATTTAGGGGGTCCTCAGACAGCTTTTCAGTGTTTCAAGGCATTTTTAGACAATCTAGACTTTTTTTTAGCTGATAAATTTTATGTGTCTACAAGCACCAGGGACTGAATTGTCAATCTGCTAAACTACTTCAATTGTAAGATGTAAAGGATCAGGGCAGAGATATATGTCTTCTGTGCTGGCAGACAGCCTTAACAGACATACCCATCTGCAATATACACCTACAGTCTCTATTATTATTTATGGATTTAAGTTCTTAATGCTTAAAGCAATTTGCGCAGCAGAGGTGTTGAGGCGTATGTGTATATATGTGTTGATTACTGTGGCTAAATGATTTACTACATGGTAGCTATCAGACCTAACTGGCTGTGTTATCTCAGTCCATCCAGTCTGTGAAATAAAAGCAAGAATATACAATTCCAGATGTCATTTAAGATTACTTATTTTGGTTTGAATAGCAGATTCTGTCATCTCTACGGAGAGGAGAAGTTGTAGCCTCTTAAAATGAGTAGGGTGAAGAGAGGGAGGGGAGAGAAGGCAGCAAAAGATATCTGAGAAATTCACCTTCTAGTTGGATCCTTCAGATTTTTCTGTGTCCTACATTCATGTGTAATCAGATTATCTGAAGATAACAAGGCACTGCCTATACTTGCCAAACAGTGAATAACAGCAGCAACACTTGAGAAGTACTGACTATGGCTTTCATGGACGAAGAAGAGGTGGCAATTTGTTTTTACTTCAGTGGCCCACTAAAACCCATAAGCACATGCCACATGAGCTCCAGGGCCGGGGTCTAATTCTAATCTGAGTGAATACCATGTCATGTGAACAGATGTCTAGGAGTCTGTGCAGCCAAGAGATTATTATATGTCTAATATGGGTATTGATATCAGGCTTGTCAGCATCAAATATTTAAAAAGCTCTTAATGTTTTTAGTAGTTTGTCTGGTTTTATAGTATGATCTAATTCTGAAACTACTAAATGAAAAAAAGCTTGCAAAAAACCCTCGATTATTACATTGGATTGCAATAATATTAAATAGTCAGTCTTTGTAGAGAAATTTTTTTATCCAGTTTCTCTCTCATGACACGCTATCTCTGTTCCATGCAACAAAATAGTAGGGCTTTTGATTTAAAGGATTTTTTTGCTGCCTCATAGTTTTATTATTTGATTTTAGCCTGAATTAAACTAAAGTTAATTTCCTGAGGAATCAGAATATGACCAGGCCCTAAAGCTGAGCTTAAAGTGTTATTCTTAACAGCACTATTGAAAACCATCAATTAATTAACATTCCTGGTAAGGATGCTGCTCTCACTAATTACAAGAAATTCTTTTCTTGTCTCTGGTCCTTGAGCAAAGACCTCAAGGAAATTTGTCCCAGCGTTGAAATCTCTTAGTCTCCAATGTTCTTAGCCTTCAGGCAGCCCTCCTGGAGTGGTGGTGCCAGGCCAGGTGGCTCTCTCAGCAGCCATGGTCTCCATGTGTTTATGACTGCATTTCTGTTGAGCCCTGTCCTAGAGAACAACTCAGGTGAAGGGCTTTGGCAAGCTATAGGTGCCTCTCCTCCTTGTGTTTGAGCTGCAGTGGAGGCAAAGCAGCAGCTGTGTTTCTCACTAAGGTGCTTCTGGAATGTAAATGCTTGTCCTTCAGACACTTTGAGGTGCAAATCAAAAGTGTCACTTGAATCTTCTCTGGTGCTTAGGTTACTAAATTCAGCCCAAAATAAGCAGTTGCAGTCTTGTCCCCTCTGTTGGTCCTTTTCCTATAAAAATGTCTTCTTTTGTTGATGTGTGTAATTTTCAGAATTTTAAGTCCTTGGGACACTGTGCAGACTGTGTAAATATAGATATATTGTGATTAAATGGGAGATAATCAAGAAAAGGAATAATTCTCATGGGGTTTAGTGTCTTCAAGAGGTTATAAAAGGACCTATAGATCTTTTACTGAGGCTTATATATAACAAAGGAATACAATTCTGGGTTTTTTTAAACTTTCATCTTAGATATTTTCTTAAGTTAGAATATTACTCCCCATATGCTGCAACTGCTGCAATTATTTCTTTGTCCTCCCTCAGAGGTCACTCTGCCAGAATCAATAACACAAAATCAATAGAAGAATATTTTTCAAAATGTAAATCATTTGTCTTCATGGTCCTGACTTGCTAATGACTTGTAATGGAGTATTTAATAGAAATGAACACAGACCTTGATATGAATTGCCAGACAGATATGTAACAAGAGAGGTTCTGAGTAGGGTAATGTAGAAGGATAATGAAACCTGACAATAATAGAAAACCGTGGGCAAAGCACTAAGGGTGAGAACAAATGAACATGACTTCCATAGAACAGGGTCATAAGCTAGTGCCTGAATCATATGATTTGTTGCCAGAAAATGGGAAGTAATAAGATTAGGCACAAAAAAAATGGAAAGAGGGCTTATAAGCATAACTTCAGCAAATTGACATGCTACAAATATTGAGAACAGCACAGATTAGAGGCAAGGGCTATTTATAGTGGTATTTCTTTCTTTTCTTCTTTTTATTGTGAGAAATAACAGCAAGCAATACAGACATATGATGATGTAGGCGATAAAAGTTACATTTTTTTTCCAGGAATTGTGAAAGCAAAACTATGATCTATTATGTTCACCCTATTTTGTGTGTCATGCCACTAGGTAAAGTGGAAGAGAGGGCAATCATAATGAATAATACAAGAACGTGGAGATTTTAACTATTCATAAAGCCAAATAGCATAGGAATGGAAATCTGCTCATTTCACTTTAGACATTTAGACTTCTGGATCTTGTGAGGACTTTGTTGAAGATCATTGGGGGATTTCTGGGAGCCTTCTGAAGAACTTCAGAGTGCCTGCTGCTACTGGATAAGGAGATCCAGGTGAGGACAGCCACAGGAGGCCTTGACTTCTCGGAAGCTCTAGCAAGCTGTAGCAGCTTCTAATAAGCTAAGTGGGTTTTCTCCGATTAGAATCATAGAATCACAGAATCATGGAATCAGTAAGGTTGGAAGGGACCTCTGGAGATCATCTAGTCCAACCTATCTGCTCAGCAGTGTCACCTACAGCATGTTAGACAGGGTTGCATCCAGGCGGGCCTTGAAGATCTCCTGAGAAGGAGACTCCACAACCTCCCTGGGCAACCTGTGCCAATGCTCCGTCACTCTCACAGGGAAGAAATTCCCCCTCACGGTCAGGCGGAACTTCCTGTGCTCCAATTTCTGCCCATTGCCTCTAGTCCTGTCACACGGGACAACTGAAAAGAGGTTGTCCCCATCCCCTTGACACCCTCCATTCAGGTCCTTGTACACATTGATAAGATCCCCCCTGAGTCTTCTCTTCCCCAGGCTGAAGAGGCCCAGCTCTCGCAGCCGTTCCTCATAGGGCAGGTGCTCCAGCCCTCTGATCATCTTCGTAGCCCTACTCTGGACTCTCTCCAGTAGCTCCATGTCTCTCTTTTCCTGGGGAGCCCAGAACTGGACACAGTACTCGAGATGTGACCTCCCCAGAGCTGAGTAGAGGGGCTGGATCACCTCCCTCGACCTGCTGGCAACACTCTTCCCAATGTATCCCAGGAGACCATTGGTCTTTCTTGGCCACAAGGGCACATTGCTGGTTCATGGTCAACCTATCATCCACCAGCACTCCCAGGTCCTTCTCTGCAGAGCTGCTCTCCAGCCCGTCAGCCACCAGCTTGTACAGGTGCCTAGGGTTATTTCTCCCTGGGTACAGGACTCTGCATTTGCCCTTGTTGAACTTCAGGAAGTTCCTCTCTGCCCAGCTCTCCAGCCTGTCCAGGTCTCCCTGAATGGCAGCACAGCCCTCTGGTGTGTCAGCCACTCCTCCTAGTCTGGTATCACCAGCAAACTTGCTGAGGAGGCACTCTGTCCTCCTCAGGTCATTGATGAAGTTGAACAGGATGGGACCCAGTACTGAGCCCTGGGGGACGCCACTAGCCACAGGCCTCCAACTAGACTCCACACCACTGATGACAACCCTCTGAGCTCTGCCTTTCAGCCAGTTCTCAGTCCACCTCACTGTCCACTCATCTAGCCTGCACTTCCTGAGCTTGTCTAGGAGGATGTTGTGGGAGACAGTGTCAAAAGCCTTGCTGAAGTCAAGGCAGACAACGTCCACTGCTCTCCCCTCATCTACCCAGCCAGTCATTCCATCCTAGAAGGCTATCAGATTGGTTAAGCAGGATTTCCCCTTGGTGAATCCATGCTGGCTATTCCTGATCACCTTCTTATCCTCTGTTATGTCTGGAGATGACATCCAGAATGAGCTGTTCCATCACCTTTCCAGGGATGGAGGTGAGGCTGACTGGCCTAGAGTTGCCTGGGTCCTCCTTCTTGCCCTTCTTGAAGACTGGAGGGACACTGGCTTTCTTCCAGTCCTCAGGCCCCTCTCCAGTTCTCCAGGACCTTTCAAAGATGATGGAGAGTGGCCTGGCAACAACATCTGCCAGCTCCCTCAGTACCCATGGGTGAATCCCATCCAGGCCCATGGATTTGTGGATGTCTAGCCTGCCCAGAAGGTCTCTAATTCTATCCTCCTCAACCAAAGGAAAGTCTTCCCTTCTCCAGACTTTCTCCCTCACGTCCAGGCTCCGGGATTCTTGAGAGCTGCCCTGAACAGTGAAACTGAAGCAAAGAAGGCATTCAGTAATTCTGCCTTCTCTGTATCCCTTGTCACCAGGGCCCCCACCCCATTCAGTAGCAGGCCCACATTTTGCCTAGTCCTCCTCTTGCTGCTGATGTATTTGAAGAAGCTCTTCCTGTTGTCCTTGACATCCCTTTCAAGACTCAGTTCCAGCTGGGCCTTAGCCTTCCTTGCCACATCTCTATATACTCTGACTGCATTCCTATAATTGTCCCAAGTAGCCTGTCCCCTCTAGAGTGTTTTGATGTTTTCTTTTCTATCTGATCCTTGACTAGGGAGGGGGGCAAGCACCCTTTTAGCCAGTGTTAGGGAGAGGGTGATATAAGAGCCAGGCCCAGAGCAGAGCCAACAGATACCACAGTTTGCACAGAATGCAAAGATGACCTCTATATCACTTGTCAGACCAGCATACACATCCTCAGGTATGGTTATGATGTACCAAAGGGCACAATCCTCAGCAGCTACCGGAGCAACTGACTCTATAACATTAGATTCTTTGAGCCAGGGAGATTTTCAGAGGATGAAGCTCTGCAGTGAGTGCCTGGAGCCACTTGCTGAGGCTGGGGCCTGTGGTCTTTTTGCCTGCTGAAAGTGTACAGCTGTGGAGGAGCTGTACCACCATGTCAAAGAGGTACAGAAGGAGGTCAGTGGACTGCATGACATCAGGAAAGATGTGAAAGAGAATGACTGGATCTTCTCTGAAACTCTGCTGCTTCAGTAGCCGAAACCTCCAACTGTAGTGGACAGACAGGCAGAACTGCTGCTTTTATTGGATCAGCGAGTGGAAACTCCCATGGTGGGGAAGGCTGAAAGACAGTGATTTCTGGCACTAGGAGGAGGAATTCTTGCTTCACTAGAAAACTTTGGAATAGGTTCGCTTCCTGTGGCTGATGAGGAGCTGGGAACACTATCAGTTGGAGCAGCTGTGCCAACTGAGCCTCCCCCACACTGGAGTACCAGAAGGAAAGCTAGGAGTACTGTGGGAGGTAGAGTACCCCATCTGGCAACTTGACTTGCTGTCTGTTAGGTATAATGCTTGCCAGGGGCTTGCATTTGGGATGTGGTGGAGACACAGCCGAGGCTTGTCTAGTTCTGGACTGCTCTGCTGCTCTTTGATGTGGGCAGCTGTGATAGTGCCAGGGGAGATCTAGAAAGTATCAAGCATGACTGCATGGCTCTGGGGATAATGGCCAAGGGAATAGGGTCCCAGGTGGTGTTCTCCTTAATCTTGCTGGTGAGGAAGAAGGGCCTGAGGAGAGCAGATCCCATGGGTCAACAATTGGTTGTGCAGCTGGTGTCAGCAACAGTGATTCAGTTTCTGAGGCTACAAGACCCTCCTCAAGGACTGATAACTGCTTGGCAGAGATGGGATCCACCTGACAAAGCAAGGGAAAAAGTACCTTTGCCAACAGGCTGGCCAACCTGCTAAGGAAGGCTTTAAATCAGAAATGACAGAGGGAGGTGATGACCCACAGTCAAGTGAGGAAGTGGTGTATCAGGTTGGCAACCAAAAGGTCTGGGGTGATGTAAACAGGAAGGACCTCCTAATCAGCAAAACAGGGCTGAAGTGGAATAGCCCCAAACATGTATGTGTAAATAAGGAAGCACCTATGGGGAGGTCTGCTGGACCTCATACTTTCAAATATGGAAGAACAGCTTGGGGATGCGAAGATTGGGGTGACCTTGGCTGCAGGGATCATGAGACGGTGGAGTTCAGAAACGTACAAGGAAGGAGCAGGGCAAAAATCATGATCACAACCTTGGACAGACCTCAGCCTGTTCAGTGATCTGCTTGGAAGAATCCCATAGCTTATGGCCCTGGAGGGAAGAGGGGCCTGAGAGAGCTGATTGATATTGAAAGATCACCTGTCAAAGCTCTTGAATGGTCTATCCCCGCATGCAGTAAGTCAAACAAATGCACACACATGAGTGCATGGGCCCTGATGGGCTGTACCTGCGAGTGTTGAAGGAGCTGGACAGTGTCGTTGCAAGGCTGCTCTTGATAATCTCTGAAAGACCATGGCAGCTGGGGGAGGTTTTTTGTGACTGGAAGAACAAGAATGTCATTCCTACCTTCAAGAAGGGTAAGAAGCAGGATCTGGGAAGCAACAGGCCAGTCAGGCTCAATTTGACCAACTCTGGGGAAGGTGGTAGGGCAATACTCCTGGATACCACTTCCAGACTTGGGAAGGAAATGTGGGTGACTAGAAATAGTCAGCATTGATTTACAAAGGGGAAATCATGCTTGGCCAAGCTGATAGCCTTCTATGATGAGGTGACTGGTGTGGTGGATGAGAGAAGAGCAGCTGATATTGTTTACCTTGATCTTAGTAAGACTTTCAACAGTAACATAGACAAGTTGATGAAGTGCAAGCTAGACAAGTGGTCAGGGAGGTGGACTGAAAAATGGCTGAACTGCTGGGCTCAGGGTTCTGATGAAATGACATGAAGTCCAACTGGAGGCCTGTTGCTAGTCCTTAGTGAGATGCTCCAGTGCTCAATACTGGGTTCCAATATTTTTCAAAATCTTGATTAATGGTCTTGATGATAAGACCTAATGCATCCTCAGCAGATGATACAAAACAGGGAGGAACGGCTGATGCACCAGATGGTTACGCTGCTTTTCAGAGAAAAATGTGAAGTCCTTCACCTGGGGAGGAATAGACAGGACAGGCTGGGGGCCAACTAGTTGGAGAGCAGCTTTGCAGAAAAGGACCTGGTGGGGTCTGGTGGGTAACAAGCTGGACATGAGCCAGCAATGTGCCTCTTGGCAAAGGCAGCTAACAGTATCCTGCGCTGCATTAGGAAGAGTGTGTCCAGCAGTTTGACAGAGGTGGTCCTTTCCCTCTCCTCAGCACTGGCATTCGGACACACATGGAGTGCTGTGTCCAGCGCTGGGCTCCTCTGTACTAGAGAGACACCGATTTACTGGTGTGAGTCCAGGAAAGGGCCGCAAAGACAATTAAGGGCCTGGAGCATCTGTCATAAGAGGAGAGGCCAAGAGAGGTAGGACTGCTTAGTGTGGAGAAGAGATAGCTCAGAAGGATCTCATCAATGTTTATGATCATTTGGATGTGTATGTGGGGGGGTAGTAAAGAAGATGGAACTAGAGTCTTCTCTTTGGCACCCAGTGACAGGACAAGAGGCTATGGGCATAAACTGCAAAAAAGGAAAACCTCTTTAAACATACCAAAATCAACTCTTCACTGAGAGAGTCATAAAACACTGACTGAACAGGCTGCCCAGAAAGTCTGTGGAGTCTCCATCCTTGAGATATCCAAAACACCTCTGGACATGGTCCTGAGCTCTAGGTATCTGCAGGGAGCAGGGCAGGCTAGAGACTTTCAGATGTGCCTGCCTTTCTCAGTGATTCTGTGAGCTGTAACTCTGTTTCTGAGCTCTTGTGGTCCTAGATTTCTAGAGAGGTCCAGATAAACACGACTTGAATATCTACACCAAGCCAGGACAGGAAAAAAAAAAAAAAAATGGCAGAAAGCCCTCTTTGCCATCTCAGTTCCCACTATTAAATAACAAATTAGGAATATCTGAAAAATCAACACAATATTTTCATGAGTTTCCTCTCATAGGATACGTTAAGTTTTCATAATACGAAGGAATACTTCATGTGTAAGTTGTGTATGTGATATACACAATTCTGAATGATGGGAGGTAGCTCATGAAACACCCACACTAATAATATTGGAAAGGCTGCAGAAGCTCAGTCCTCAATAGTTCCATATTAAAGGAGCTAACAAAAGACCAGACATTTAAGAAATTAGATCTGTAATTAAGGCACTCTGATGATACGCATGATTCTTATAGATGGAAACGTATTGTGCTTTCTCTTTAAGAGCACAATCTAGATAGTCCAAGATATTAAAATAGGAACAAATCTGGAAAGAGTAATAAATAAAAATAAATTTTGTAATATTTGTAGATACAATCAAATCTTTCCGTCTCCCTATAAAACGTAGCTATAGATCACAATGAGAATGAGGTAATTTTCTTCTAATTTTTGAAGTATACATAAAATATGAAATTGTATGAAATTGATTATTCTGCTTAAATTTCAGCTTGGGCAGCAAAAAAAAAAAAAAAAAAAAAAAAAGAAAAAAGAAAAGGACAGACAAAACCACATAGCCTGTAGATCCAAAGCGGATGAAAAAATGCATATGTTGAGAGAGAGAAAAAACTTTGTTACTATTTCCCAGATTTTGTCTGTTACAGAGAGTTCTTGATAATGAACTGAATATTCCTGGAAACTGCTGCAATATTGGTAATATTGATTTAAAATAGCAATTTTTTGGAAATGCTACTTTTTACAAGACTTGCTTCTAAGAATGAGAGTGGACAGGTTACTATGGAATATTGCACACAAAATGATATATCCTCAGGGTATATACGATGGAATGAGCTATCACACACTTCTTTAACAATCATTTTTCTCATTCCTATGAACTGTTCTCTTAGGATCCATTTAGCAATTAATTGCAATCCTCACTAGATGTTATTGCTGCAGCAGAAATCTAAAGAATAAATTTTGCCCTTGCAAAATAGGTGGTGATTGGCAGTCCTTTCTTAGTTACAGCATTAGATTTAGCACTTGTGTAATCTGAAATTAATTAACATGTCTCCAGATACCACTAGTTAAATCCAGTTTGCCAACAGGCAGCATCAATCTGAAATTAGTGCTTTAGAAAACTGTTTACTGCTTGCCCTATCCTGAAAGAATACCACCAAGGCCAGGTCTCCTGACAAATTGCTTTTCTGGATTCCCAGGACAATTCCTTGGTATTTTCAAGGGGCACTATAAGTAAAGCTAGAAAGTTTTGAGCCCAAAACACTTAACTACAAGTAAATCTCTTATTTTTTTCAAATGGCTTCTTAATTCCTCTTTTTATATTATACTGATACATTCTTTTGTGCTGCACTTTCATGTTCTATGGTTATCTAACCATAGAAATCTCTGTAGATGGCACAGACAGAAATGTAAAAGAGAAGTTACATACTTTTTTCAGAGCTGGATCATGTGAACAATCCTGGTTCTGTCTCTTTGATATCTAAGTAAGTTACTTCCTATGCAAAGAAAACATGACACACACAATATCTAGATTTCAAAATTTTATTCCATGGAAAATGACTGATTAAAATTGAGAAGATGGTTGATCAGCAGTTGGATTTTAAAATGGATAAGGAACTGACTAAAAAATAGATTAAAAAGGTTGTGCTGAAAGCTGGGTACTGGTGGGTACCTGTGCAGTTCTTCATAATCTCCTTCGGAAAATTTTTGTTAACATTTTCATCAATGATTATGCCCCTGAATTAAGAATGTGTTAAGGAAATATATTGATAGTTTGACGGTGGGATGCATCAGTAATATAGAAAAAGATCAGAATATGAAATGAGAAAATTGGGTAACTTTAGAGATTCAGGTGGTAGAAATAAGATGATATTTAATAGTACAATTTGATGCACTTACAGGCTAATAACAGCAACTTTGCTACGGCTAAGGAGCACTTTTTTGCAGGCTCCACAGAAGAGCCAAAGTGTGTACTTGTTCAGATGTTCACACTATGTTCCTACCTTTTTTTTTTTACTCCCTTCTCTTCAGACACATTAAAGATCTTAATAATGACAGTAAATCATTTTTGTTTCATGGTTTTCTCTCTAATACAATTACACTGGGGTTCTCTATAAGATCCATTTTTCCCTATTTATTTTGTAGATCTTCCTTATTATAATAGCAGAGCAATAAGTCTTGATGTGGTTCTTTTCAGCTCCCTAAATAGGCCATTGCACTAAGTCATGAAAGACAATCTCTTATTAAACTTTCAAACTCATCTATTCTAAAGCTACCTTACAGCTTTCTGTCTACATTTACGTTCTTTTTTTTTCTTTCTCAATCACATTTCAAGGCATACATTGTTCTATGGGCAATATGTTCTTAGAACACATTACATCTTCTTAAGAAATAGTTGGTCCTTCACACTGGACCAACAGATGCTAAAAAGATGGATTGAGTGAATGCTACAGGATAATAAATTATATAACCCATTTTCTCATCACATTTCTATAGGCACGATTGTTAAGATCACTCTCCTCCTTAGCAGACTGTCCACAATTGACAACAACAAAAAAAGCATAATCTGATTGGGCTAACAATTGCCTCTAGAATTAATGTGTATGCTTCTGGCTCATCTCATCCTTTTTCCCAGCTAAATTCTCTGGTTTATAAGGATTCCAAATAATAAATAATGTTTAAATACAATAATGTTATTGTTAGGTTTCAAGTACATTCTTTTCTTTTTTTTAATGTACAATTCCACGACCTTGTCAACTCCTGTTACTTACTATCTGAATTACATGGTTAACTCCTGTATAGATATTCAATATTTTAAATTCTGCATTTACCTGTTTCTACCCACCATTTTTTTCCTACAGGCTTCAGTAGGTTCTTGAGACCTATTTTATTTTTTCCTTAGCTTCTTCCTTATAGGCAATCCTTCTTCATCCTTCTGCCTATTCCATTGTCAGCTTTACAATTGCAGGTATTTCAATTTCAAAGGTGTTTGCATATTGGGTTAATTTAAAATCCAGCATGACAAGGTGCTTCAAGCTCATTTTTCCGTTGAAAAACAGAGTAGCATTGGAGTCATTTCACCAACTTTTAGAAAACTACAACATAAACATCTAAATCTGATAAAGATTTCTAGATTTCCTCTATCGTCAGTGCAGGCACAACTATAGCAAGATATTTGCAGATTTCTGAACTCCACCGTCTCATGGTCCCTGCAACCAAGGCCAGCCCAATCTTCACATCCCCAACCAGTTCTTCCATATTTGAAAGTATGAGGTCCAGCAGACCTCCCCTCCTCTTGGGGCCTCAGTCACCTGTGACAGGAAGTTGTCATTAATGCACTCCAGAAGCAGCCCAGATTGCTTGTGCCCTGCTGTGTTGTCCCTCCAACAAATACTCAGTGGTTAAAGTCCCCCATGAGGATCAGGTCCTGCAAACATGAGTCTTCTTCCAGCTATCTGAACCAGGCCTTCCCGCTTCTTCCTGAGCAGGTAGTCTGTATTAGACTTCTGCAACAACAACACCCATGCTGGTCTGCCAGCTAATCCTGACCCCAAAGCTCTCAGCTGGCTTGTGCACCATCCCCAGGCAGAGCTCCATGCATTCCCACTGCTCTCTCACACAAAGGGTGCCCCCTCGCCACACCTTCCCAGGCTGTCCTTCCTAAAGAGCCTTTACCCATCTATTGCAGCACTCCAGTCGTATGAGCTATCCCACTGTATCTCCAAGATCGCTATGAGATCACAGACCGGTAATTGTACATGGACTTCTAATTCCTCCTGTTTGCTCCCCATGCTGAATTCTGTTAGTGCACAGGCACTTCAGAGATGCACCCGGTCATGCTGAAATTTCCTAGAAATGGCATGAGAGAATTCCCCATAATGTGGCCCTATAGGTGCTTCCTTATTTACATGCACACATTTGGGGCGATTCCACTTCAGCCCTGTTTTGCTGATTAGGAGGTCCTTCCTGTTTACATCACCCCAGACCTTTTGGTTGCCAACCTGATACACCACTTCCTCACTTGACTGTGGGTCATCACCTCCCTCTGTCATTTCTGATTTAAAGCCTTCCTTAGCAGGTTGGCCAGCCTGTTGGCAAAGGTACTTTTTCCCTTGCTTTGTCAGGTGGATCCCATCTCTGCCAAGCAGTTATCAGTCCTTGAGGAGGGTCTTGTAGCCTCAGAAACTGAATCACTGTTGCTGACACCAGCTGCACAACCAATTGTTGACCCATGGGATCTGCTCTCCTCAGGCCCTTCTTCCTCACCAGCAAGATTAAGGAGAACACCACCTGGGACCCTATTCCCTTGGCCATTATCCCCAGAGCCATGCAGTCATGCTTGATACTTTCTAGATCTCCCCTGGCACTATCACAGCTGCCCACATGGAAGAATAGCAGGGGGTAATGGTAATAATCCAGAGGTAGACAAGCTTCAGCAGCCTCTTTACAATGTCTCAGAACCGAGCCACTGGCAAGCAAGCAGAAAACCTGCCTAGACAGAAATCAAGTTAGCAAAGAGGGACCTCAGTGTCCCTCAGCGGAGAGTTGCTCACTACTAATATTTGCTGTTTCCTCCTGGTGCAGTTGCTGGACTTCGTTGAACAGAGCTTTCATCTTCTTTTCTTCTACTTTGGCAGTGAGCTTATTCAGCAGTTGCATATCTGCAAGCAAAAAAAAAGGAACTCTTCTGTTGTCAGAAATCACAAGTTTCCAGACTTTTCCTGGGAGTCTCCATTTCCCAGCCTGATAAGCAAAGAATTTGTCTCCTTTTCCTTGGGCACAGCTGGAGGTTCTAGTTTTTGTACTTGCAGGGTCTGAGAAGATCTGCTCACTCTCCTTCTCCACCTGATACTGTGGAGCCTGCTGATCTCGTGCAGCTCCTTGATGGCACAGACACTGCAAACAAGAAACCCATTTCCCACTGCCCTGGCCTCAGTCCAAGGCCTTCAGAACTGCATTCTCCCTCAGGAGCTTGGTCTGAGTTGAGGTCTTTATGAGCTTGACAAGAGGGTTTTTTTTTCTACACAAACACTCAGGAAAGATGCATAGCATATTCAGATTTTTACCTGATACGTTACTGATGACATGTTAAGAGACAGTGATGCCGATTTATGGCACTATTGCTGAGCAGTCTTTCAGTGTTACATTATTGTCATCACAGGATCATTTGTTTTATCTTGTAAACACTTTAGTCTTGGAGAAAAATGAATCACAAGCTTTTCTTTTTGGAATATCAAATAATTTTAAATCAGACTTAAAAATCAAGATTATAACCTTTCATCTAGCAAAGTACTTAAGAATCTCCTTAAGGCATAAAATTGCAGTTAACAAGCAAATCTTGTATTGACTCATTCTATTTAGTGACACTGTTCATATAAAGTTATGCATTAGCCTAGTTAGCTGTGTCAGCTTTCCTTTATGGAGCTGTATGTAAGACTCAGCTGGCAAATATGTAAGAAAGATGCATTTTAAACATAATAATAACTGCTCATAAACAAATGGAAGGAGCTTTGATAATATTTGAGGCTTTCTAGAAGTAATAATCTGAATATCTTTTCCTTCAGCAAGTTTTAAACAACAAAAGGTGTGTATGTAGATAGATAATAGAGATAAGATGTAAGTCTAGAGTTCTTTATACTATTTCAGCTGACAAACACAAAAAAAAATACCTTCTTTTGCATAGATGTGATCAACTCCATATTTATGATTGAGGGGCTTTGTATAAAGTTAAGGGTATGCCTTTTTATTAACCTGCCTTCAGAAATATAGGGTCCTGAGATAGTGGGTGCTGATTATTAAACAGAATTGTACACGTTTGCTGTGGAAGGAAAATGAGATTTTCAGATGCTTCTGTACTTAGAACCATCAAAACGATGGGACATGAGTGGAGACCCAAATGAGAAAAGGGAGGTAGATGGCAACAGATGCAGTTTGCTGCTGCCACTTTGAGCAGCCCTCCTCACAGCACTCTACTGACTGCAAAGCTAGCACTAGCAATGCAGCAAAGACATAACAGCTTTGGAGTTGGTTTACAGATATTTTGTCAGTCACTGCTATTTGTAGGGGTGGTGAACTCATTATCTGAAGGTGGAGTAGGACATAGGCACTGTTGTTTGAAAGGGTGAGCATCAAACTGATAGTCCATAGTGCTCAGTAGCTGTTCTGGTTATATAAATACTTAATAAAACTATTAATGGAGACTTAAAATCTATTGGAAAAAAAAAGAAAGAAAGAAGGATGAGAAGAAAAGAAGGAACATAATTTAATTCAAAATTCCCCTTGATCTCAAATGTATGCTTTTTAGCCTTAAGTTCTAATGCAAAACTAAATCACTACTTGGGCAGACTTCCATATTTCCCCTGGGCTCACCTCAAACATAAAGGCATTTGAGTTTACAGTGTGGTTATGATTGAAATTTTATTCAAAATCACTTTTAAAACTTGTCAGGCAGGTTTCTGCAGCTTGTGAAGTGAAAAGTAGAACATTTTCATTTCCATTCCAGGCACATAACATTATGAGTTTCCAAATTTTTAAAACTGAAAACAAAGAGGTTTTTGTTGTGTTTTTGGTTTTGGTTTTTGGTTTTGTTTTTTTTTTTTTATTACCTTTTAATGGGATCAGCATTACACTACATTAAGCTGAAATGTATAAATGCAACTCTAAGGAAAAATGACATTTTTTTACTACCATCAGTAATATTCTTTTGTAGAAACTTGTTGTATTTTAGATTGAAATTGTTACCTCTCAAGTCTATATTAAAAATTCAGGTACTCATTTCATGATTTTATACCTCCTGACCTTGAGCAAATACTGTTTTCAAGTTTTATTAAAAATCATGCATATATGTCAGCTCTACATATAATTCTTAAAAGTGAGTTACTTTATTATACATTGTACATTGTGACTTGGTCCATAAACTTCTGCTTGTGTAGTGACAGTTAACTAGCCATCAGCGTAGAATCTTAAAATTAGTAGAAAATAAATTTGGAAGTGATTTTGAAAAGTCATCAGATCCACTCCACTGCCAAAGCCAGGATTCACTATATTGTTGTTATTCCTGACAGATACTTGTCCAGCCTGTTCTTGAAAATGTCTGCGATGGAGATTTCGCAGCCCCTGCAGGCAATTTGCTGCTTCACTTTCCTAACTGCTAGAAAGTTTTTCCTTAGGTCTAACTTAAGTCTTCATTTTTGCAAATGAAATTCATCATTCCATGTCTTGGAATAATAAGCTTAAGTTTCTAGCTTAGTTTAAGCTCTCATTCACAGTGGACATGAAAAAGAGCTCTTTGCATTCTTATTATGCATACCTTTTATATTTTTTAGGATTATCATACTGCCCCTCAGTCTTTTCTTGATGGTCTAAACAGATGCAGTTCCTCTAACCTTTTTTGTAGGTTTTTTTTCTCAATCTGTCCTCTGAACTATCTCTCACTGTTTCATACCCTTCTTAAAATGCATTTTTTTCAAAACTGAATAGCTGAGGCCTTGCCAGTGGTGACGAGTTCACCCGCATTTTTAAGAGAAAATGATCTCTTTATATGTCTTTGAATGCTGGTTGTCTTATCACAGCACCATAAAACATTTTCATGTTCAGCTTATGATACATTAGAACATGCAGTACTAATTGCTCTTTACCAGTCCTTCCCACTCGGCAATGATGTGGTTAATTCTTCTATCACAGACAGAATGCAGAGCTTGCCTTTGTTTGCACTGATTTTTTTTCAATTTATTGAGGTCAGTTTGCTCCAATAGATTTGCGGTTTTCTCAGCATAGTGCCATCTTCCAGATGTAATCACCATAGTTTTTATTTCTTTATCTAGACTGTTAATGAAAATAATGAATATACTCAGTCAGTACTGCAAACTTTCCTCCAACTTGACAGTGAACTGTTAATAACTACACCCAGTAGCAATCCCATTTAGGCAGTGTTTCCCTATTCTGCTTATCAAAACATCAGGTGAGAGCATCAAAAGGCTTTATAAAGTCAAGCTATATGACAATATGTCTGCTTTTCCTCTATCCAAAAGACCTATTATGCTATCATGGAAGAAAATTGGATTATTTTGATGTGATTTGTTCCTGATGAATCTATGGTCACTATTACTCATCTTAATTTTATTACCTTGTAAGTGCTCAGTGTTTGATTATTTGTCTAGCATTTTTTTAGGAACCGAATTTGAGCTGATTAACCTGGAATTTTTCAGCTTTTCCCCCTCCCCCGTCCAGAAATGATATTTATCCTGTTCCACTTTCCTAGAATCTCCCCTCATTCACTATTAAGAATATTGCCCCTTAACAAGGAAAAGCATCCACTATTAAATTGTATTAAGATCATTAAAATCTGTGAGGGCAGATATTGTTTAAAATATATTAATTACATTATAACTCACCTTTTATTTGTAGTTCTCTTAATTCTGCCTTTTAGGAATATATAAGGAACATATAAGGAGTTAATTAATGCATTTTTCTAGCACATTCAGTTGTGTTGCTATGCATAAAAAGTATTTCAAAAATCTTAGAATTGTTTTGGAACACTATTATATTTGGGGAACTTTAAAGAACATGGAAAATGCAGTAATAGGAATAAAATGAAAGTGCTTGACAGTTCAATAATAATACTGTCACATTTAGGGTCTGATTTTTACAAGGGCGGAAACATCTGCTGTTCTCATAAAACTGGCATCAAACTGCTTTTTGTGGCCAACAGCTTTGAAAATTTCAGTTTTGATTTCCTTTTCAGCTTCCTTACAGGGAGCTTCCAGCATATTCACATTTAGGTCTGATAAATAGGTCACGGAAAATAATCATAATCCCAGCAATGACCACCACATCCCTATGAACTCTTCTTTTATGTCATCTGATGAAAAACTGAATATTTCATATATGAACAGTAGTATTTTGTAGAGGAGATGATTTCTAAAGTTTAAATTATTGGTAGCAAAGTGAAGGTATAAAAGTATTCAACAGTAACTGAAACAACAACAAAAAGACAAGATTGATATTTCTCCCCAAAATAAGAATAGAGAGTATTGACAAATGGGTGAACAACACTTATTCAGGAGTAGTTTACTCATAGTATCCCCATAGTATCACCACTCCTCAGGTATCTTTCAAAACCATGTTCATTAGAATTCTTTGAACTGGAAGTTAGCAGAAATGAAAAAAAAAAAATGGAATTTCAACCACCATTTTCTTGGCTTACTGTGGAGTTTAACCCCTTCTTAACTGTGATATTGAATGAGGTTTTATGCTCCATAATGCTAAATGATGTTGTCAAATACATTCAGTATGAATCTCGTTTTTTTTCATACACACACACACACACACAATTAATTAATAATGGATTATAAATCTCATTTTATTCTAAATTTCCTTAATGGTTGGTCTTCACTATTGCAAGGCAATGTATGACAATCGCTCGTGCTTTTTGTGCTTCATATGTTTGGGAAAGAGAACTTGGAATGGGGGGAGAGGGAGAAAAGGAGATTTTATTCACTAGTATAATCGGTTGATAGGATTAGCATCATTAAAGCAAATACCCTTGTCAAAACCACTTCGTGTTACATATTCACTGCTTTTCTGACATGGAAATTTTAATGCAGAAGACCAAGCTCTAACTGTGTACATATGTGTGATAGAAAAAAAGGATGAGAAAGAAAATGCAAAGTGACACCAATCCATCATTTTCACAAAATTCATGGTGGCTGAAGAGAGGTAGATGATTCTGTTCACTGTGGCATTTCTATCTATCTAGATAATGTTTGACTAGCATTTCTTCTTAAGTGCATAACATCTGAGCTTTTGGAGATTTTGCAATATGATTTATTATGGCTGAGTTTTTTTTGTGAAATCATCCTTATGAAATGCTTGCTAGTCTATCACCCTGCTGTTAATATTACTGATGCACTAGCAACAGTAATTCAGGATTGTTTCAATCTGCAACAGATTGTAGTTAAATACGCTGTATTTCTGTATTTCATTTTCATTCTGACAGTTCTCTTTAAATGTTATAAACCGTCTAACTCTTTAAGATTAAAACAAAACAAAATTTGTTTAACTGCAGGGCTGAAAATAACTTCAAATAGTCTTTTGAGCAGCAAATGATTTTTAGAACACTTTAAAAGATTTTGCATATATTTTCATAGTTTCAGGCAGAATTTATTAAAATGACATATTGGATTTTTGTAAGGATCACTGCACAACAGGTATGCTTCTACTGTTGGGCTGCTATCATCATTAATAATCTTAACTGCCTTTTTATGCACAGCATTTTAAATGAGATTTACTGCATTTATAATTCTAAAAAATGCTAGTTTGCTGAAAATATACATAGATAAATTTTGAAGATTTTAGTTTATCAAACAAAAATACAAATGCAAGCCTTTGCCCTTGCAAAAATAGTACATTTGAGGGATGGGTCTGTATTTGATGAGTCTTACATGTATTATAGTAAAAAATAACCACTCTTTATTGCTAATGCTATAAATTTGATTTGAATGGGATTTCTTTCTTTGTGTAATATGGTCTCAAAAAATGGATGCTCTGGGGCATTAGGGGTATATGGTCAGTATGTATGGCAGTGCTTAATCTCCTTATGGGTTTAAAAAACAAGAATAAAAAACAAATCCACTTTCTTTTAAAACTAACATGCAAACAAGAAGGAATACTTCCATACTTTCAAGAATAGGAATTATCTTATTCTTCCATAACAAATGGCACTGCATACAAGTATGAAGACTACTGCCAGCTGCTGGAGGTGAGGAGGGGTTAGCGTCAATACTTGTTTGAGCTTTGCCTATCTGAAGGCATGATATCTCAGATTGCCTATCTGAGACCCCAGTGCAACAAGTTCATAATTCTGGTGTAGCAGCTGTCAGAATCACCAATCTTAAAGCATTTTTTTTTTTTTATCAGTTAGTCCATACTAAATGACAGACTCTCTTAGATGTATTATGGGCACAGAAAAAAAGTACCCACAACACTGCTGTTTTTTAAAGGGCATCTCATTTTCTGAGAGAAAACACTGTGCTCAGACTCATACATGGGTCCTTCTCTTTTATTGCTATGAAAAATAGTCATCAATAAATTTTCTAGTTTGCTTTATGTTTCTTCACTGCATCAGTATTTTCTCATTTCTCTCTTTCTGGCTAGTGAAAAGAAGCCAGACCTTTATATCCTTTCAAAGGGTAAAGAGGTATCTGATTCAGTTGGATCTATTTTGAGGAAAAAAAAAAAAAAAAAAAAAAAAAAAAAAAAAAAAAAAAAGAGGTTCATAATGCACTAATTATGGACCACTTAAATCAGAGTATACTATTACAGCCACATTTCTACTGGTCTCTCTGATTTAGCTCCTGGATATTACTTTATAAGAAGAACAAATAACTTGAAAACTTCCAATCTATGCCAGCTTGATTATTATCCTGAGAATACTCAGTGAGATGTGCTGATTTTTTGGAAATAAAAGCCTTTAGATTACTAAGGTATCACTGTAGGATATAGATTTTTAAAATAATTTATTAATTAGATTTAACTATCTCAAAGTAGTGTCTCAGATAGATATGAAAAAGAACCCTAGGACCCTTGTATGTGAACAGTGTTTTTCTTGTTTTCACAAGACCTCTCAGTTTCTAGGGATGAAATAGCAGCTCTTGTCCAACCTCTCTATGAAAGTATAAGTTCTTTATCCTCAGGAAGTTTTGGGATAGGGTCAGCTACCATACTCAACAGGAATGTATGGGGAGGTGGAGAGTTGAGAGAAGGTTGAGAAAACTTTCCCTTGAAAATGCTGATTTGTGGAAGCTTAAAGTTCTGCAGAAGTGCAGCTGTTTTGACCACACTTCATCATAAAACATTCATGGTAATGTTTTCTGGAGAATGGAGATGAGTAAATATGAGAGAAGGGAATGAGATGAGAAAAAAAAAGAGCACAAAAGCGTAACTCTTTGACTGGAATGTGTGAGATCCTGGATCAGGGAACGGATGTGAACTGATGATGTGATCCCCTAACATTCAGGCAGTTTGTCTTGTTATTTTTTTTTTTAATATAAAACCCATTAAAATTCTTTCTACCTCTTGATTGATATAATACTGGACTTTAAAATAGTTTCATAAAAGTTATCTATTCTTTTTTTAAAACAGTTTCATAAAAGTTCCCTATTCTTTTAGCCATGGCATACTGTCAGGATGTTTTCCCTTATTGCAGTGATAAAGGCTAAACTCAGGACGACTTCAGGGGAACCTTAATTTAATTAACCATAGTGTGACTATACCATATTTGAGAAAGATGTGCTGTAGCAATAGCCTTATTTTATGCTCTAGAATACTGTGGCATTAAATACATGTCATCTTAGAAATCCAAGTCTCAGCACAATTTTGGAAGTGTTCAAAGTTCTATTTGTGCAGTTTGAGCCTCTGATAATGAACTATGCATAGCAAATCTCTTCTTCTTGTTTCTTACCTAAATGAATAAAGTGGAAAATGCAATTGTTTACCTACAGAGTTTCACAGAAATTCAGGTTCCAATGAAATATTAATTACTAAAGAGGTGCTATGCTTAATTGTGTTTGAGGAACAGGAAAAATAGTGTTATTCTTCATTGCATGAAAGTTTTGAAGGAAAGCACAAAATATATTTGTGGTAGGGAGCTGGAAGTGAGTTCATGTAAAGCCGCTGGTACAATTTTCCGGATGTTCTCTTGTTGAGATGCCTCTTACCATTTGTGTCACACAGCATAGCAGAACTAGAATGATATAAATGGATATCATCATCATCATCATCATCAGTTCAGAAATTTGATCTGACAGAATACATCTAAAATAATCTTGGAGTGGGAGGAATCAATTATTTTGTTCCTACTTAGAAAGCAGCTTCAGCACTTTCATATGAGATATGTGGATTGTCCAAGGACTCATTAATATTTTAATGCTTATATATGGCTAATGTTATGCTATCATGCTCATCATAATTCTGTACTTCTCATATCATATTTATAATTTCTTCTGTTGTGCTTTTGAACTTTAAGCTCCAAATTCTCATCAATCCACATGGGGTTGTGCATTTGTGCACTACTTGCACCCTAGAAATCTCCACTTGTGTATTGATAGCAATATCAATATTTTTATTTAGCAATAAAAATTTGTTTCTCAGCATGCAAAAACAGAAAATCCAGCTTGGATAGTAACTAACAAAATTGGTTCTTGCTGTTGCATGTTTTTTGGGCTTTCATGGACTGTCTTCTACACTTTCTCTCTCCAAAACTGTCTCCGCTCTCTTAGAAAATTCATGACTGTTTTTTGATCTTGTAGAATTCACACATGAGAATGGGCAAGGACTTGTGTGTTTTGCTTGGGGGAGAGACACAGTTATCAAGTTTGTATGTGCTTATTAATGCTTTATGATTTTTTGGTGATGCATATGTGCACCCATCAAATTGGTGTTGACAGATATAGAGACTGTTTTTTGAGGAGAGACAAAGATGTTTAGCAACAGATTAATGAATAATTGCATATCCACAGTGGGAAATGGAAAGATTTTCCCCATAATCCTCTTGGATTTTGAGGATTAATAGATTCAGTAGGGAAGAAATGAAGTTTGTATATACTTGTCTAACAGAACTGTTTGTTTCCAAACAAAATATGTATATTTCACCCAAATTTTGACCTTTGAGTGAAAAACATACAGCTGACCTAATTCTAATCACGCAAGTCTAAGCCTGAAATGACACTACTCAGGTCAGTAGCGCGATCTAGGCCTTTAGGATGTCATCTGAATAGCATCTGAACATTTATCTCAAAGAGATGTTAAATTCATTGCATTTTTTAATTACTAATATTCTCCTCCCTTTCTGAAAAAGCTCTTGGGCAGAAATTGTGTGTGTTGTCGAGTCATAAAGCTAATTAATGTCATCAATTCACCCCCTACAAAGCCCAGTGTCTCAGATAGGAAAGAGGACTTCATTGGAGTAATTGCTAAGTATTTTAAAGCTCAAACTAAATCCTGCGATAGCCATTCATTGCACAGATACCATGAGGAATGAAGAAAGGGATATTATGATAAACTAGTGTTGAGAGTGTCAATGAATATAATTTTATGAATGAATCACCATTTGGGAATGAGATTTAAATTCTCCAAATGAAAATTCTCTGAAGAAAATATAGCTTGATTTTTTCTAAGGCATAAAGCTTTTTTTTTTAAAAAAAAAATCTCAGCAGCTGCCTGTTGAATAGTTACTTCCACTTTTTACGTGCTAACATATACTCTTTGAAGTTCCAGTCTTCTGGATGGCTTAGTGAAGTCTTTCTTGTAGTGAGTAGTCCAGAACAGAGGAGTAGAAAAGCTACTAGTGTTGATGACTCTGTCAATAAGCTTTGTTTGAACTGAAGGTGACACAAAAATGCATGTAGACGTGCTTTTCAGCTGACACTAGCATAAATCAAGACTATTGTTACTAAAATCAATATAGTGTTTTTACTTGTTATAGGATTCTGAGGCCTGACCTTGTCATATTTCCACATGTGCTTTCAGCAAGAGCTATACTTGAACAGTGTAGAGTCAGGCTTAATTTAGTAGTTTTCTGCCTGATCTTTGTATATGATTTATGCAGTTACCTTTTATTAAAGATTGCAAAGGTCTCCAAGATACAAACTTTTATACAGAAAGATATGAAGGTTATGATAATTAATTTGCTTTCCTCATGTATGTAATATTAGCAAAGCTCACAAAGGAAATGATAAATATTTTTTCATAGTGCTAGAGAGCTTGGATACAGAAATATCTGAATTATACAATAACTGTAAATTGGCTGTGGGCTCTGGTATGCAAAGTGATGACAAGTTTTGAGAGAAGAATTTTTTTTGCAGATACTGATAACCCTTATAATGATCTGTGATCTTATTTTGGATGTCCAGTAAAGGAATTTATATTGGTTTATATCCTGGAGGTCCTCTGGAAAAAGTGGTTACCATGTGATTTATTCATTTCTTTATTTTGTGAATACTGAATACTGTGAATACTTCTGATACTGAAGAGGAAAAATACTTATGAGACATACTTAGTTCTTTTTGTCTTTAAGATGTAACATTTTCCCCTGAAAATGTGAGTTTTAATATACTCCTTTTGGTATGGCGTTTCCAACTGGAGAGATAAGAGGCCAAAATCTTCAGATGTTTCCTGAAAGCTACTTCTTTGTTTAAATAATATATTGAATGACATTAAAATTGGAATTAATATTTATAGTTGCGTTTTATTCCTCTTTCCTAAAAGGTCTTTTTATCTAAATTTTGTTTCCCAATAATAAATTTAATGAGTACTTTGGACTACTCTGCTTACCTTAATGCAGAAAACAAGCCAGGCTGGCAATTTCTTTTAAGAATTCTGAAAAGAATTTCAGATTGATATACACAACATTTAAACTTACAATTGCCATACAGTTTCTCTATAGGCTGTCATTCTGCTTTGGCTTATTCACCTAATGCTATCCAGGGCAGGATCAAATACAGAGGTCCAAAATTTGAGAGTGTTAATGAAAAAAAATCAATATGTGGGTGATATATCCGAGTGGTGGCTATTTGCCCATATGATCTAAATGTGAAATAAAGTTGCTGTGGTAAACATCTAGATAATGTCTATTCCTCTATGAGTGACTTTTCCCCTTACTCATGTTCATATTGCAGTATCATAGAAAATGGAGTGAGATGAATCCTCACTCATTACTGACCTGCTGGCATCTTCAAGTGTTTGGTTAGTCCATCCTTCTGTACAGGGTAAACTATAGCTAAATCAAGTCTTGACAATGTTTTTAAAAAATCCAGCAATAGAAGTCCCATAGTATTCCCCAAGCAATTAATTACTGTGTTTAATTAACCAATGTCCTTTGAGGTAGTAAACCATCCATCTCCCTTTCCTCAGCCTGCCTTTATCACCTTTTATTCACAGAATCACAGAATGGTTGAGGTTGGAAGGGACCTCTGGAGATCACCTAGTCCAACCCCCCTGCTCAGCAGGGTCAATTAGAGCATGTCAGACAGGGTTACATCCAGGTGGGCCTTGAATATCTCCAGAGAAGGAGACTCCACAGCCTCTCTGGGCAATGTGGTCTGGTGCTCTGTCACTCTCACAGTGAAGAAATTCCCCCTCACATTCAGACGGAACTTCCTGTGCTTCAATTTCTGCCCATTCCCTCTTGCCCTATTGCTTGGCATCACTGAAAAGACTCCATCTCCATTCCTTGATGCCCTCCATTAAGGTATTTGCAGACATTGATCAGATCCCCCCTCAGTCTTCTCTTCCCCGGGCTGAAGAGGCCCAGCTCTCACAGCCGTTCCTCATAGGGCAGGTGCTCCGGCCCTCAGATCATCTTTGTAGCCCTACGCTGGACTTTCTCCAGTAGCTCCAGGTCTCTCTTGTGCTGGGAGCCCAGAACTGGACACAGTACTCTAGATGAGGCCTCCCCAGGGCTGAGTAGAGGGTCAGGATCACCTCCTTCCACCTGCTGGCAACACTCTTCCCAATGCACCCTAGGAGACCATTGGTCTTTCTGGGCCACACGGGCACATTGCTGGTTCATGGTCAACTTGTCATCCACCAGCACTCCCAGGTCCTTCTCTGCAGAGCTGCTCTCCAGAAGGTCAGCCCCCAGCTTGTACTGGTGCCTAGGGTTATTTCTCCCTAGGTGCAGGGCACCTGTCTGCACTTGCCCTTGTGGAACCTCATGAGGTTCCTCTCTGCCCAGCTCCCCAGCCTGTCCAGGTCTCTCTGAATGGCACCACAGCCTTCTGATGCTTCAGCCACTCTTCCTAGTCTGGTATCATCAGCAAACTTGCTGAGGAGGCACTCTGTCCCTTCATCCTCGTCATTGATGAATAAGCTGAACAAGACTGGAGCCAGTACTGAAAACTGTGGAAATCTACTAGCCACAGGCCTCCATCTGGACTCCACACCACTGATGACAACCCTCTGAGCTCTGCCTTTCAGCCAGTTCTCAGTCTACCTCACAGTCCACTCATCTAGTCTGCACTTCCTGAGCTTGTCTAGGAGGATGTTGTGGGAGACAGTGTCAAAAGCCTTGCTGAAGTCAAGGTACACAACATCCACTGCTCTCCCCTCATATCTACCCAGCCAGTCATTCCATCAGCGGCTCTCAGATTGGTTAAGCATGGTTTTCCCTTGGTGAATCCATGCTGGCTACTCCTGATCACCTTCTTTTTCTTCATATACTTTGAGATAATATCCAGGATGAGTAGTTCCATTAACTTTCCAGGGATGGAGGTGAGGCTGACTGGCCTAGAGTTGCCTGGGTCCTCCTTCTTGCCCTTCTTGAAGACTGGAGTGACACTGGCTTTCTTCCAGTCCTCAGGCCCCTCTCCAGTTCCCCAGGACCTTTCAAAGATGATGGAGAGTGGTCTAGCAACAACATCCGCCAGCTCCCTACCTGTGGGTGCATCCTATCAGGGCCCATGGATTTGTGGGTGTCAAGTTGCCTAAAAGATCGCTAACCCATTTCTCCTGGACCAAGGGGAATTCTTCCTTTCTTCAGATTTTCTCACTTGTCTTCAGGCTCCAGGATTCCTAAGGGCCAGTCTTAGCAGTGAAGACTGAAGCAAAGGCGACATTCAGTAACTGGCTTCCTTTGTCACCAGGTCCCCCATTCCATTCAGCAGCAGGCCCACATTTTCATTTTCCGTAGTCTTCTGATAAATATCTATTACTTAAATCAGATGCACTAACACCTGAAAAACAGGTCAGAATCAGTTCATGCTTGTTTGATAAACATATTTTACATTACTTCCTGTGAAAGCTCTAGCAACAGACTATTATTTTCTTTTTAGTGAATTAAAATTTTAAACTCTGCAAAATTGTTTCACCAGACCATTGTGGCATTGCTGTTATTTGCATGCCAAATCTTTTATTACCACAAGGCTGGAGGAGCATGTCAGAGGCATTTTTAAGTATTGCTTTTGGCTTTTGAATATTTGCTTTTGGCACTGAACATTCTACTTGAACAAGAATTAGATTCTTGTTACTCTAAGTAGAGAAACTGTCAAAGTAGTAATAGGTAGGGTCTAAAGGGGTCAAAAGAAGTTTAAGGAAGGATCAAGAACTGACAACTGAAATAAATTTTTAACTAAACTTTGGGAGGTCTAGATTTATCATCTTCTATAGCTCAGCTAAGGCAAGAAGACATCTAAGTGCAATTCCTCTTTGAAGTGAACTGATAGTTTTATTTTAGATAAAAGTTTAGCCTTGCTATAGATACCTCTAGTTAACTGAGGTGACAGGATAAAGCTGTAGCATTCCTTCTTCACTGGATTCAGGTTACACTTCATTATACTTAGTGCTAACAGTTCATCTGAGACTTATAATATGAAAACTATTCTATTATGTGCCACTAGCCTTACAAAATTTTTTTAAAAAATTGCCAAGTATCAAACACAAGCAAATATACATTCTGCTAGATTAAGCAAGGAAGTACCAAAACCACAGTACTGTTCCTTTTTAAAGCTGCACTATCTTCTTTCTGAGAAACTCGTATCAAACATAGTGGAATTTCCTCCATAAGAGACTATTATGCTGACACTCTCAGTCTGTCTCCTGCTTTAGCCTTCGCATGCGTTTATAGAATTGGACGAAGCAGAAAAATAATGAAAGAAGCCTCTGAGACAACAGAGAGAGCAACAGGGTATAGTTCCAGTGGCATTATTTCATTGCCCTCTTAAACAATGTAGATACTCCTTGGGTTTATTCTAAAATTAAACCTAGTACATGATCCTGCTTAACTGATATATACTGTTGTGCTTTTTTTATTTTTTCTAGATCAGCCTGATAAATGATTGTTATAAAATACGTGTTCATCCAGAATGTGGAAATGGTTTAGGACCTAATTGTACAGTGATGCTCCTGCAATCACAGTTCAGTGAAGTGATTGATTTTATAGCACTTTTTTGTAGAGAAAAATTAGCAATGTGGAAAGATCTAGGAAAATTCCTTGGAATCACAGTATCCAAGTAAATCAATGTCAGTAGTGTCTGGTTGATGCAATATCTCTTACAGTAATTAATGGAATTTACTTGTCATATTATTGTGCTTAATTTGTGCTTAATTTGTGCTTCATCTGGATTTTTTTTGTATGTGTATACACCACACACACTATATTTTGTGTGTGTTTGTGTGTGTGTGTATGTCTGTATATGTATGAGCAGTTTGCTAGTTTGTGACTTCAGAGCCGTATTGGAGTCTTGAAATAATTTTCTTTGATTTCTCATAGGGATTAAGCATTCAAATCCCATTAACCAATCTTGAAACCTTTAGATTCTTTTTTTTATAGTTTTGCAAATGTGTGAAAACATTACCCAGAGTTTTTTTTTTTTTTTTTCTTTTTTTTTTTTTTTCTTTAAGTTTATAACAAGGAAAGAAAACAGTCAATCTGCTGACTTGACTCTAAGGTTGGGGCAACTATTTGCTGTTAAAACATACCAGAAAACATACATACCTGAAATTCAGTGAGGTAAGCTTTCTTGAAAGCAGCCTGGGAGCTAACCTTTGCTTGGATCCTAAAGGAATTAGAATGTTTTGCCTTTTTAATAAGTTATGACAAATGTTTAAGTTATTTTCTTCTCAGGGAAGACATTTTCAGCCCATCTGGAGAAAGCAGATAAAGTGAGATTCCATTAGCGTCGTACCCCAGCCCTGACTTTCATGTTCAGTAGGTCTGACACTCATATTTATTACTGCTTTTTATTTAGTGAAGCCATAATTCTTAGGACGGTAAGAAACATGCTAGAAAAACAAAAGAGCAACGTGCAACTTGGCATTTTAATTAATGGTGGGTTAAAACAGGAACTTGCGTGTATATATAATCTCAAAGTGAAACTGGATTTTAATCCACAGATGTGTACAGTAGAAATATATGGAAATCAAAAATAAACCTATGACTACTGGCTCAGTTAGATGAAACAAAGCTCATAAAGTTCAATGAAGCTGTGTTGTACATAGCTTCAACTGTCAATTATATTGAGAGTAAAAACAGACTAGTGATTTGCTGGCAGCGCTTCATTGCCCACTCAATAAATTGCTCATGCAAAATGAAATAAAATGAGAAAGTCTGGACAAGCAGCACTATGTTCATTTGAATAACCTGCCCCTTTTTCTTTGTAACATCTGCAGCCTTTGCCTATGCAAACTGGAAAAATGCAAGAGTAAGTGCTTTTAGCTACTGTTAGCTTTGTCATCAAGAACGTTTGTCTTTCACTACGAAAATTCTTGGGTCCAAAATGGCCATTTTTCTCCTTGAAAAATAACTTTGGTTTACAAAGGCAAAGAAAATATCTGGGTAGAAGCCACCAAAAAAGAAAGATGAGTAGAAGCCATGGCATTGGGATTTTCCATTAATAATTACCAAGAACTAAGTTTTTCACATAGTGATAGCTACTGCTACAGACAATGAAGGAAAGTTGTTCACTAATAAGAAAGATCAGTATATTTTTTTGATTCAAAATACACCCTTGAAATTAAATCCTCCAGAAAGAAATCAGAAATTAGCATAATACATTTGAACTTTATCTTCCTGAATGGGATTCATCTTCATCTGCAGAAAAGATAATGAACTTAATTGAATTATTCAAACTGTTTATTTCAGAAGTACTTTTTGATTTTTTTTAGCTTTTTTGAGTTGGTTTTATTTTGTTTAGAGAAGATTGGTCATGATGTAGATCTAAAGAGCGTTTTTAATTTTTCATTCTGTACCCTAAAAACTTAAGGTGTCAGTATTATCTCACTTAATTTAACCATTAACAGAATGACTATTTAAAAATAGGTATTTTGTTTAATCTAAGCATATATATTTAATATAAGCTCATATATAAGCATATATTTAATCTAAGCTCCTTTATAGCTAATCAAAACAGCTAGGGATCTTCAGGGAGTGATTCGCCCACTTGTATTATAAACCAATTTTAGAATAAGATGAATTACACTCTGGATATGTCTATCTGTTTTAATTGATTATAGACTAATTTAAATTAGACAGATGAAGTTAAGCATGATGAATCCCACCCATGCTGGCCAAATTCATGCTCTCTTAACTAATTCATCACATACCATTCAATTAAAAATATCTCTTCTACAGCCCAACACGCATATATGTGTGGCAAGTTTCTTCAAAGTGGATTTTTGTTTGCCATTTATTACCTCCTTTTAATCAAGGATCATTAGAATCTGATCCTTTTTTGCTTTTCCTGGACAACTTTCAAGTGGATTAGTAGATTATATTTTATGTTTTCTACTACTTTAATTTTCTTTCAATTTGAATTCTTCACTGACTTTAATTAAACTTGCCCTAGGCTTGGAAACCTAAAAAACTTTTTAATGATCTGACTTCTGAGCTTGTCATGATACAATAATAGCATAGTAATGTAAGTATCTGCTATACTATACATCTAATGATCTAAAATGACACTTTTAATGATACAAACATTATATTATCTGGCTAAAGGAAATATTTTATTATATTGATAGAAGTAAAGACACAGTCCATAAAACAAAATTAGACCGTATTATACATGAAAATCTAAAACTGAGGGTAAATCAAAGCATATTTGAGGGCATTTTTGGTTATACCCTAGTGGAATTAGAATACCTAAGGAGTCACTTAGGGATGTGAACCCTAGTCACGTCTAGGTATGCTCTCTTTCAGTTTTCGCTCCTATCTCATGCATCAGTAGAATCATTACACTGCAAGTTGGTGCAACTTGTTAATAGTACTTCTCATGCAAGCAAACCAGTGACTCTATCAACATTTTTGCAGTATAATTCTTCTAGATCTTTTGAGATAAAAAAGTCTATGGTGTACATCTCTGATTTTTCCTACTTTACTTCATGATTTTTCATGTTCTGTATTTTTCAAGAAAACACACAAAAAAACAAAGGCATCCTTTTTGTTCTGTGAATTTAGATCTTGGACCCTACATAAATAATGACTTTTTTAAACAAAAAAAATCATGAACTTTTTATGGACGTAGAATTCTGTCTTAGAAACTGAAGACTCAAAAAAAAAAAAAGATTTAGGATTTAGAATAAATGATCACCTGAATTCTGGTGAGAAAACAAATGTGATTCTGAGTGTATAAGATTTTAGAAAGCATTTTTACAATAAGAAACTCAAGAAGCTTTATTTAATGAGATGTTAAAAGATCTTTTGATTTCTGTCTTGTCGCATGAAGAAATAAATTCTGATAAAGGAGGACTCCTTAGTCTTATTTTAATTTTGCAAGCATAGCAGAGTCTGAAAGCTGAAGTTAGACAAATTGAATCTAGAAATGCTATAATATTTTTTAGAGAGCGAAGTGTCTTTTAAGTTCCTAATAGCAAGAAAGTACTTCATTTGGGAAGCAATCAGAAAGTAGCCTAAAATGCAATCTCCTGCAGGGAATGAAGGAATGGAAAAAGAAAAGAGAAGGGCTCTTCAAGTAAACAAATTTGGAGAGAGTGGAGACCAGACTGATCTTCAAGAGACAACAATGGAGTCTCTGAGATTTTCCAGAAAGTGAGACCTGGGGGATAGGACTGGTGTAAAGGAATTACCTGCTGCATGGGAAAGAAGCTGCATTTTGCTGTATGTGGTTGGACAAAGCTGGACCACTGATGAATTTCCCTATCACTTCAACTCCTTAAACAGGATTAGGCTTCTTCCTAATCTTCTTAATCCAAATCCTTCCTAAGACTTGTGCTCCAATCCAGAATTATAGGTACGAGGCAGGAATCACATGATCAAATTCTTTGATATTTGTCAGACCTCATCACCCTTTCTTTCCCTGGTGTTCCCTGGGGCCATCTCCACAATGTCTGAGTTCCCTGCCATATGTCAATATACTCAAAGAATGTTTATAGCTCTTAATGCAGTCTGTGAAGTTATGTAGTTGTTAAGGAATTTTTGTTTCACGTGCTCACGGATTGTTCCTCACTGCATTATTCATTCAGTAGAAAGTAGCTCTAAGGGGAGATACTGATATTTCAGCAGCATTTCACTGCCCTGGTTTCTAGACGATATGTTGTCATCTAGCTCAAAGAGGAGGATAGACTGCATCCTGCGACTTTACATGTGAAGCCCAGTAGAACATCCTGGCAAATGCATCCCAGCTGCAAAAATATGCTTCCATTGTTATAAATTAGAAGTGAATTAACTTAACTGGCTTTATTCAATTATAGGCAAAGAAAGAAAGGCTTATGTCATTTTTTTGCTCATTTCCATTCATCAGTAGTTGAAAAAAGTCCACAGCAGGAGGTTTGCTATCTACAGGATAAATATATTATCATCATTTTCCTTTTTTTTTTTCTTTTCCATCACTTTTTTTTTTTTTTTTTTTTTTTTTTTTTTTTTTATCAAGGTGGACAAAGGCAAGTCAGAGCTTGAGCCTGGAAATGATTTCTGCTACATACCAAAAATGTGAACTCAGTGAGCTATTCTGTGTTTTCGGCAGATGAGTTCTGCATTTTGTCATGAAACACCAGAGTGCGTGCAATTTTAGGAGTCTTCTTTATTTTTTGAAGCAAGTTAGACAGATCTGAAAATACTCACTTTCAATAGTCTTAGATTTTATCGCCTAATTCCTATTGGAAAATGGTATTTCAATCTCAGAAATCTTTAACCTGAGATTATAGATGTAATCCTCTAATGCTACTTTTCTTATTGCATAGGCCAGGGGGATGACAGAAGCATGGGAGGGGGCAATTGCTCACTTTCTAGGCTAGAAATATAAGAATATTCAAAACTTACCTCCTTCCATGGTAAAACATGTGGATAATCTGTTTTAATAAATAAATAAAATCAGTCCAAATCACACCACCATGATTTGGCTCATATATGCAGTACTATATGTCAAAAATTTTTTTTTTAAGAATGCATATTTTAGTGTGATGATGAAACAGTAGTTTTCCTATTTCTGGAAGGAAATATAACCAATTAGCTATACTAAAGTGAAAATGTTGGTACCTCAGAGCTATAAAACCTCAGGTTTCAGGTTAAAATGTAAGATGAGGGAGAAAATTAAATAAATCAAATAATTCACAGAATTTAGGAAACTGCAGGAATAATTTTTTTGACAATATTTTTTCCTGTAGCCTTTCCTTTTTGCTTCACCATCCATCACATATCTTTGGCTTTAGCTCCATGATTCATGTACAATGTAAATAATTGTAAAGAAGGCATTAAAGATGGAGAGATGTTAGATCATCCCGTACTTTCCTCTGCAACTTTCAATTTAAGAATTGAGATAATTGGTTTTTGAGGGAGAACAGTAAATGTGAATATAAAATGACTTCAAGGAATTGTTGAGTGTCCTTGCTATTACTAAATCTATAGAAAATATTAGATCTTTCTTATATTCCCTTGCAAACACAATAAAGAAATGCTCACCAAAAAATCAAGACTTTTATTTTAAATTGTAGTCATTTAACTTTGTTCCTAGAGAGCAATGCTGACAACAACGGAGACAATCTTCTTGCCTAGCTAAGCTTCTTTTTATGGCTGATTTGATATGGGCTGTTAGGGGTGAAAAAAGTAGCTGTTTTTGACTTTCCTGTTGCAATGAACTAGGGACTGTCTGTAGATTGACCTGGCCCAGATGACACCTTACGCAAGTATATTGTACGTATTTGGAACAGCTGTCACAATGACCTGGTGGTCCTTGGTAATGTTAGCTCACATTAGCAGACTGAAGAGGCTGATTATTTTAGGTCACATTGGCAGCCATCTTATTCCCAATAGCACTGGCAGGTTTGGATGCTGCAAAGATGTCTTAATTTCACCATTAGCCTTGCTTCATGATCTGCAGTGTCTGCACAAGCTCTTAGAACATACGCAAAGAACACAACTCCATATGCTGAAAATTAACACAGTTGCTTAAGTATATCATTCAGTAACAACTTGCGTTATTATGATTCAAATTATGGTATTTTAAATACTGGCTTTCTGGATGATGAGGAATTACATTGCCCTTTTCAATGCTTGTATGACCTATATTTTTTGACAAAACTGTACCTTTCTGGTATATAGCAGTGAACTTGCATCACCAGGGTAACAAGCCTGTCAAATTAGACATAAAAAGTGTGTGTTTGTGAGTGCATGTAGTGGGATGTTATAAGATCCTTCTTCTTCTTCTCCTTTTGTTTTCCTTCTACATCCCCTGCTTATTTTCATTTCTCATTGAATCACTTTTTACTGTTATTTAAATAATTCCTAGAATCACAAAACCACAGATTAGATGGGGTTAGAAGGGATTTCTGCAGACTGTCCGCTCCAAGACTCCCCTCCCCGCTCTCCCTGCCCCAAAACAGGTTGCCCAAGACCATGTTCAGTTGGTTTTTGAACATCTTCAAGGATGGAGACTCCACAGACTCTCTGGGCAACCTGTTCCAGTGTTTTATGACTCTCTCAGTGAAAAACTGATTTGTTACATTTAAACAGGCTTTCCTGTTTCGCAGTTTATGCCCATAGCCTCTTGTCCTGTCACTGGGTGCCAAAGAGAAGACTCTAGTTCCATATTCTTTACTCCCCCACCCCACACACATCCAAATGATCATAAACATTGATGAGATCCTCCTGAGCTATCTCTTCTCCACACTAAGCAGTCCTAGCTCTCTTGGCCTCTCCTCTTATGACAGATGCTCCAGGCCCTTAATTGTCTTTGCGGCCCTTTCCTGGACTCACACCAGTAAATCGGTGTCTCTCTAGCACAGAGGAGCCCAGCGCTGGACACAGCACTCCATGTGTGTCCGAATGCCAGTGCTGAGGAGAGGGAAAGGACCACCTCTGTCAAACTGCTGGACACACTCTTCCTAATGCAGCGCAGGATACTGTTAGCTGCCTTTGCCAAGAGGCACATTGCTGGCTCATGTCCAGCTTGTTACCCACCAGACCCCACCAGGTCCTCTTCTGCAAAGCTGCTCTCCAACTAGTTGGCCCCCAGCCTGTGGCGCATGTGGCTGTTACTTCCTAGGCGCAGGCCTTTGCATTTCCTTTTGTGTAACTTTGTATTCCTCTCTGCCCATTTCTCCAGCCCTTCAAGGCGCCTCTGAATGGCAGCACCATCAGTTGGTGCATCACTTTCAGGTTCCTGTTATTGAAATGCTTGGGTTTCCTTTTAATGAAAAAAAAATATTTGTTTGTTTATAAATAATAAGAACAAAGGAATGTAAAAATAAATCTAGATATGCTTCTTAACTTACTGTATCTGTGCAAGAGTTTCTATAGGCCAAATTTAAGAAGTGATACTTGTCACTTTTCACATATGGAAACCATAATTCAATATATTTCACTGAGAATTATATCAACTTTTGTGCCTATAGGGATTTCATTAGAGAATAGCTGGTAAATGATACATTCTCTTGAAAGACTGGTTCAGCATCTGCAATGCTGGAGGCAAATAGTGATTATCATCTATGTATTACTTCATAATTTGGTTCAGAGGAAGAAGATATATTTTTATGTTTTGAGAGTCCCAGAGTCTTCATTGTTTCCTTAAAAAAAAAAAAAAAAAAAAAAAAACCATTATCAAGTTAATCCCAAAATAGGAATTTTGTTAAAAAATACTTTTAGCACTTAAATCTAAAGATCTAAATATATCTATATATTTTCTATATTTGTTTGAAATTATTTAGATGTTTACATAGTACAATGGGTTTTGTTCTTCTGCATATAAGTGATGATTGTTTCAAGATACCGGATATAAAAAATCTCCATTTGAGCCAATATTTCCTTTATTGAAAGGCAATCATTTGTTTATTGAAAGAATTCACAAGTCAGCTGTCTTAGCTGTTTTTCATGAAGTCCTCAGCTTCATCATTTGTAATTGATATAGTGCCATGCAGGTATATAAGAATCATACTTTGCTGTCCTGTGACAGAGTCCACACTGATAAATAAGTAAAAGTTCCTTATTAGAAATAGGTATATTTTATTGTGATTTCAATTCAGAAAAACTTCTGAGGAGAGGTTGATGGCTGTTATCAGTTTCATTTATCCATAACAGTGACTGGAAAATTATAACTGTACCAAAATCTATTGTGTATGCTGGATGACAGTAAAATTTTTGATGGTTTGTCTAGTCCCTGTATTATCATTTCTATCACATTCAGTTCAGCTATGCTCTAGAGCAATGCTTTATCCCTCAAAATATGTACAGATCAATAAACAGGGATGTTAGCCAGCGTGATATAGACTTCACTTAAGTCTCAGTCATTTCCATGTTTATCTGTATGGATTCACTCTGCTGGTCTCTGCACTGAAACTAACAGTATCTCAGTCTCAGCATAAAACTCTTTGTCCTTTCAAGCTCCAGGAAAGCTTGTTTGTTCTTTCCCCAGCTATTGACTTTACAGGAAAAAATCATTAGTTTATTTGGTAAGCCCTGGAAAGCACAGTACAAGGAATGCCAGTATGTCCTGTATTAATATCACAGATAAAGTCCCCAGGATGTCTTTGAAACTGTAGTCATAACCAAATCTTGGTACCACTGTGCCTTCAGAGCCTCTTTGTAAATATGACATATTTGCTAACTTTTTAACAATCCATCATTTTCAATTTGACTTTATTTCTCCGCAACCTAGCTAAGTAGGATTTAGTTGATTGGCGTTTGTGTAAATATTAAACAGATTATGTGTGCCTCTTTCTGCAATTTAATATTAAATATGCTGGCATTAAAAGGTGATGTCAGAGAAATGGGATGTTTTTTGTTGGTATATAAAAAATTATATTGGTTTAATTAGTTAAAATATTTTGTATTTGTGTATTTTGTTGACTACACATTTCCTGCATTTGATATGTCGTAGCATATAAACCAGATACTAAAATTCTTCCTTTACTTAAATTTCTCAATTAAGAATAAAATTATGAATGTGTGGCTTTCGTAAGCTGAAAGAGAATTTGTTTGAGACACTTATAACACATCCCACAACACCAGGATAGTAAAAATTGCTTTATCTCTTTCTACTTCCTGCAGAAATATGGTAAATATGATATCCTTGTTAATATGAAGCAAGTTAATGTAATAGGCCATAACATAATAGGCATTAATGGTCCGTTAATACATTCCTTGGGGGCAGTTATGAAGCCAGATAAATGGAGTTTCATCCCTTTGATCACCAGCGGTGTATTTTGAAGTGCTGATTAAATCTTGATTAACTCTTACTTGAAGTTCCTTGAATTGTCTTACTAATACTACTAAAATTGCTGATATGTAAATATCTGAAAGTTTAGATGTTATGCACAGTTCAAGAAAGCTTCTAAAGGTTCTTCTGCTTAAGCAGAGGTTAGTTGAACCTTTTATAATAGGGATTGGTCTAAAAATCTATAGCGAATACACAAATGTATGGTTTGTTTGCTTGTTTTCTGAGGTTTTCGACAATACTGCTTTACTGTGAACATAAACTTAAAATAAAATGTCTTTCTCTAGTTGAATGGAATAGTTATCACTCTCTTTGTTGATCCAGTGTATTCAGCCTTCCTTCAGCTGGATTTCTTTGTCTTTAAAAGTATCGTAGAATCACAGAATCAGTAAGGTTGGAAGGGACCTCTGGAGATCATCTCGTCCAACCTCCCCACTCAGCAGGGTCACCCACAGGATGTTAGACAGGGTTGCATCCAGGTGGGCCTTGAAGATCTCCAAAGAAGGAGACTCCACAACCTCTCTGGGCAACCTGTACCAGTGCTCCGTCACTCTCACAGGGAAGAAATTCCCCCTCACGGTCAGGAGGAACTTCCTGTGCCTCAATTTCTGCCCATTGCCTCTTCTCCTGTCACACGGGACAACTGAAAAGAGGTTGTCCCTGTCCCCTTGACATGCTCCCTTCAGGTGCTTGTACACATTGGTAAGATCCCCCCTCAGTCTTCTCCTCCCCAGGCTGAAGAGGCCCAGCTCTCGCAGCCGTTCCTCACAGGGCAGGTGCTCCAGCCCTCTGATCATCTTTGTAGCCCTACTCTGGACTCTCTCCAGTAGCTCCATGTCTCTCTTTTCCTGGGGAGCCCAGAACTGGACACAGTACTCGAGATGTGACCTCCCCAGAGATGAGTAGAGGGGCAGGATCACCTCCCTCCACCTGCTAGCAACACTCTTCCCAATGCACCCTAGGAGACCACTGGCCTTCTTGGCCACAAGGGCACATTGCTGGCTCATGGTCAACCTGTCATCCACCAGCACTCCCAGGTGCTTCTCTGCAGAGCTGCTCTCCAGCCCGTCAGCCCCCAGCTTGTACTGGTGCCTAGGGTTATTCCTCCCTAGGTGCAGGACCCTGTACTTGCCCTTGTGGAACCTCATGAGGTTCCTCTCTGCCCAGCTCTCCAGCCTGTCCAGGTCTCCCTGAATGGCAGCACAGCCCTCTGGTGTGTCAGCCACTCCTCCTAGTCTGGTATCACCAGCAAACTTGCTGAGGAGGCACTCTGTCCCCTCATCCAGGTCACAGACTAAGAAGTTGAACAGGATGGGAGCCCTGGGGGACGCCACTAGCCACAGGCCTCCAACTAGACTCCACGCCACTGATGACGACCCTCTGAGCTCTGCCTTTCAGCCAGTTCTCAGTCCACCTCACTGTCCACTCATCTAGCCTGCACTTCCTGAGCTTGTCTAGGAGGATGTTATGGGAGACAGTGTCAAAAGCCTTGCTGAAGTCAAGGGAGATAACGTCCACTGCTCTCCCCTCATCTACCCAACCAGTCACTCTATCATAGAAGGCTCTCAGATTGGTTAAGCAGGATTTCCACTTGGTGAATCCATGCTGGCTACTTCTGACCACCTTCTTTTTTTCCATATGTCTGGAGATGACATCCAGAAGGAGCTGTTCCATCACCTTTCCAGGGATGGAGGTAAGGCTGACTGGCCTAGAGTTGCCTGGGTCCTCCTTCTTGCCCTTCTTGAAGACTGGAGGGACACTGGCTTTCTTCCAGTCCTCAGGCCCCTCTCCAGTTCTCCAAGACCTTTCAAAGATGACGGAGAGCGGCCTGGCAACAACATCTGCCAGCTCCCTCAGTACCCATGGGTGAATCCCATCCAGGCCCATGGATTTGTGGATGTCTAGCCTGCCCAGAAGGTCTCTAATTCTATCCTCCTCAACCGAAGGAATGTCTTCCCTTCTCCAGACTTTCTCCCTCACGTCCAGGCTCCGGGATTCTTGAGAGCTGCCCTGAACAGTGAAACTGAAGCAAAGAAGGCATTCAGTAACTCTGCCTTCTCTGTATCCCTTGTCACCAGGGCCCCCACCCCATTCAGTAGCAGGGCCAAATTTTCCCTAGACCTCCTCCTGTTGCTGATGTATTTGAAGAAGTCCTTCCTATTCTTAACATCCCTTGCCAGAATATAGATTTATTTTTATTGGTGATACCTTAAAAAATAATAATAAAAATCCCCAATTTTTTTCAGAAGTCTTGTAGATTTTCACAGAAAAAAATACATTTTTTCAATTAAAAGCCAAAAAAAAAAAAAAAGATTTTTATTGAAAAGCATTTTTAATTGATAGCTTTCCTAATATAAATATTTCTCTTTAACTCTATTTTAGGTGCTAGCGTGAAGAGTCATTTGATAGGTAGATATTTCATTATCTTTAAAAATAATTATATAATTTTTTAGATGGGAAAATATAAGAAATTTTAGAAAACATGAATTTATCAATAACATATCCTAAAGTCAAATCTACTAACATTACTTATATAGTGATAGTGGGACTCAGGCATCTTTACAGTTATGCTATAGAGTATTATTTGTACACCATGAAAATCAAGCTGAGGGATAGCACAGAAATTTGTAGTTTAACATTTACATTTTATGACAGTATAAAGGGTGAAATTTTATTTGCAGAAGTAAATGAGAAAAATTCCATAGGCTTCAGTGAAGTTCTTGACCTAGAAGAAAGAAATGTTCTATGTGAATAGCAGAGGAATATTCAGATGAGCAGAAAGTAATTAATTAGACTGGACTTAGATTCGAATGCCTGCAACATATCATGGATGAGATGTGTGGCTGCAGGTGGTTAAGACTGTGTTTTTGTATATTGCAAAGCATCACGGATTAGATTTAGGTCACTGTATTAGGAAATGATCATTATAGTCTTAGATGCTCTCTCTGTAGCATTTTTAACAACTACAGTACTCTTGTAAGTATTGTTCATTACATTCTGAATTGTGGAATAATGTGTACAGGCATAGATTTTAGTTCTCATGCATTGCTTCACTGAAGCAAATTAGGATTGTCTTTTATAGAGCTTATTTTAGCTGTAGGGAGCCTGTCTTAAAAATCTGAATCCTTTTTAATAAGTTGGATTATATTTTATTATTTTATAAAAGAATCTTCACAATGACAATTTCGTAACATGAACTGGCAAATATAATAAGTACCTTTTTGCAAAATACTGGAAGATTTTTTTCTTTCTTTTTAAATGAATAACTGGCTTGACTAAGCTGAAAATATGATGCTGTGAATAGCTAGCTTTTTGGACATATTTTTTAAAGGGTCATGAGTGATCTTTGAGAAATTGCCTTTTGCTTTGCTCAGCAAATCATCATTTGCACATTGTGATGTGCAGCATCATTCCTCACTCATTCAAATGTGTCCATCAGGTAGGGGAAATCGGTCTCAAGAATGAATTTCAAGATAATTATCTCAAGAAACCAACCCATCATTTTGATGATGAAACTTCATCTATACCCATATTTATTCAGAAGCTGACCTCTACTGTGTGATTCTTCTGATGGAGAACCAAGAAAAAAAGCAACAAGAAATAAAGCCGAGCATAAAAGGAATACAATGATCCGTACGGACTTTATATTCTTAAAATACAAAATGTCACACAGCAAAAGAGTGGAAAAAAGAATAGAATGAAAAATGTGAAATATTGTCCTGCATATGTGAGGGACAGTGTTGCATAATTGTCAGGTGAGACCAGCTGAACTTTGGCAGCTGAATGTGCATTCCTCTGATGGCAAGAAGAGAGGTGAAAATATCAATCTGTAGCCTGAACACCTGGAAGATTCACACTGATTGTAAGAAAACATGTAAAACCTATAGAACTGCATATAATCCTTTCAGGTATAGACTGCAGGTGAGAATGCACAATGCACTTTAGAATTTTGTTGAATATATGAGCTTTATGTATCTGTGGCATTAACTGTTACAGGGAACAGAGAGCCTGGATAATTTGTGTACTGTGCATAGAACACTCTTCTGTAGTGGCATCAGGCACCAGGTGTTGTTTTCTTAGACTGGAAATACACTATGATCATGATAAAACCCATGGCCAGAGGTCTTTCTGGACAGTTAGATCTTTACCTAAGAGCTATGCTATAAGAATTTGACAATGCTAGCAAGGGCTTGTCTTCTTCAAAATCTTTCTAGTGACCGAATAGGAGATTTCAGTGGGTATACTTCTTAATCAGCATGGCAGGGAAGTTGTGATAGTAGTCATTCTGGGGATAAATGACAGGGGAAAAAAGAAGAGTAAGTCATGAGAAGGACAGTGAATAGTTTCGGAGACATGCTGTACATGTTGCAGACTACCACTCAAATATCAAAGCAGGATTGTGCTGAGCTATGACGAATCAATCAATATTTTGCTTGGAAATTTTAATCCTTGCTAAGGCCAGATATACATGTTTCATCTATAAGTAACACCTTTTATATGTAAGTGAAAAGACTGTGATGAATAGCGAATAAGAGGTCATGTGCTACTCCAATGAGCTTAATTCCTATGCTGGAGAGGCCTATCAGGTGTACTGGATATCCTTTTCTAAAAGAAACCTTCTATAGACAACTTTTCAAAGGCATCCTTTTCAGATATCCAGTCTTCTTTCCTTTCCCACATAGATCCAGATACTTGAGTTGAGGAGCTGAAGAAAGAAAGAGCCTGCATATCTGGCTTCCTTAAAAAAAAAAAAAAATATATATATATATATACTGGTTTTATTTCACTGGGCTTCTGCTTTTTCTATACTTTATTCATTTAAAGAGAAATATTGATTCATTTTGATAGTATATTTTGAGCCAGGGGCTGTGAGAAGAGGAAAGAAGTCAGCAGGATTTATAATAGCTTGGCTTATTATTAAGTGATGTTAAGAGATATGAAGACAGTAAAGACAAATCCTAGGCTCGTCTGCAGATTGCAGTGAGATGTTTTAGCTAACTGTGACAGAGGAAGCACCAGAGCTGCACCAGTGCTGAAACATGGACCTGCTGTGTCTGACTCGGCACTAAATGAATACAGCTGTGTTTATTTTGGAGGTTCTGCTGCTAATGCACAATGCACAATACTGTGAGCATGCCAGTTTCTCCAAAGTAGCTTGGAGGATATCTTCCTGTATAGATGTGCTTGGAGAATCAGCTATAAATATGACCTAAGAGTTCCTTGTCCCTAGCAAAAGGATCCCCTAGGATTTTATGCACTTCACTTATTCATTTAACTTAGTAGGATTGTAACTATATGATTCACATAATCAACATTATTCCTAAATGAAACAAATCTGAGAGAGCGCCAGATAACTGCAGAGGAAATATTAGTTCAAGAATTCAAAAAGCTCTGTTTTATTGACAGGAACTCACATTTCTTTTCTTTTCTTTCTTTTTTTTTCTTTCTTTTTTTTTTTTTTTTTTTTTGGAAAGCAGCAACATTTGAGTGGGCTGATGGAACTTTTACTGTAACAAAAAGCAGCTGAAATTTGAAAGAATATAGTAACAACACAGTATTCTTTTTCTGAGGTATCAGCCTTCCTTGATGCGTTTTTTTACATGTCTTTGGCAGTTGATGCATGATGAGCATCTGGAATTTTGTCCTTTAGGGCTTTTGGGGGGGAACTAATTAGTTTGTAAATCATCATTTTATGAAATCAGCTAATACAATTAATCTCTCAAATATTGGTCATATATTGTGTTAGCTGAAGTTCCTTGAAATATTTATACAATGGGATCAACAAATCCTAAATTTTCAGCTCTCTGGACCTAACTCCATCTATAGATACACATATGCTATTGTGTTTGAAGCTTGTGAGAGCTGTAATAATTAGCACAGGTTGTATAGTAGAATGAGTCTCATTGCACTTCCTCAGTGTATTGGCAGCAGAGATGCCCATTCATGGTGATATTTTGTTTGCATTGTCTTTTAAATCACACCAAAATAAGGACAAATAATGTTCTTTTTTGTTAAGGGGATTTGGTCTGGTCTGAAGGCTGGTCAGTCAAATACTGATTTTTTTTATCTATACAGGAACCAGTAGTCCAACTTCCTCAAAAAGTAAAAGTAAATTAGAACCTTTTCCTATTTGCCTCTATCAGGGCCTCTATCACACATATCTAGCACAGTAACAAAATTTTTCAGTTTTTCCTCCAGCTACCTCCAGGAATGATCTAATTATTTTATCCACAATTGACAAGTTTTTTGTGTGATTTTTGAAATCAGCTCATGGTAGTAGCTGAGTACTGTGTCATAGTTAGCACACAGAACAGCAGATTACACTAAAATGTTTAAAAACACAGACATGGTTGTGATCATAAAAACTGCACAATGCATTAGGAGCAATATAGGTTTTTTTTTCTTTTGCTATTGATGACTTTAGTCAGCTCTTTGTGTTCAATCTCATCTCCATGAAATTCATCAAGTGCGTACAATCCAGGAGCTTCAGATAGGCCTACCAGCATCTAAATCGGATAAAAACAGGCAATTTTAAAATAAAAAAATAAAATAATCAATAAATTTGGAGACAAATACATTGATTTTTTCTTTTTGTTAAGTTTATACTGTTTTCACAATGAAAATCCTGATTTAAGTAACTGTTTAAACAGAATTTATGTCTTTCTTAATACACTAAAGGAAGAAGCCAGAGCTGATTCATGAATATGACGTTTAGTCATTAAGCATTTTAGTTATGCAGGGAAGATAATGGCAAGATTTGAAGGATGTCTAGTGTTAGCGTTTTTCATTATATAGCTTAGTATAAGTTTTCTATTGCCATGTGCTCAAATGTCTTGAGTTAGGCCCCCAAGAAAGTAAGATTTACTTTAAATTATAATATTAAAAATACTTCTGGAGTAATTCTTTCACACCATCTGGTTTTTAAATTGCATTGTTGGCTACATATGAAAGCTTTTCTCTGCAACTCTGAGGAAAGAGAATTTTTTAAAGAAAGCTGAAAATATTATCTCATGTTTACAGGGACCAAGGATCTGGAATCCAAAACTGGAAGTATTATAAGATTAGCCATAAATTTTCAGAGGTTGGTAATACTAACAGTTGGAAATACTGGTTAGTATTTCTATTTGTAATTGTTGAAATGTGAATGTCTCATAGCAGTGGACAAGATTGAGTTGTATCAGTTTTCTGAACTCACGGTCTCAGAGTATCCTCAGTAAAGTATTATGTCTTTGAAACGTACGTTATTGAAATACACTTATCATCAGTTTTGCTGAGTGGAGAGATTAGTCCTTCAGAGAATATATTGTTCCTCTCTTATATATTTATTATTCTGTTTTAAAAAATGCTCATTTGTTTTCAATAGAAGTATATTACTTACCTGTGTATCTCAATAACTGCTAATGTGCTTTATGTAAAAAGATGAATAATTTGCTTTTATTCTAGGCAAGTAAGTCTGTAAAAAAAATCAGATATATTTTCTCATGACATCCCAAATGTATAAAATCAGTATAGACATAGTATATAGGCTTCCCAAAAGTTAGTACTGCAAGATTACATTTCCTAAAAGGTCAGTGTGGTTCCTACAGTAGGGACTTTAAAAAAGTAGCAGGTATGGGAGTGAGTGTATTGGTTATAGATGTATTAAATGACTGCACTTCAAAATTTAAGTCAGTTCTTCAGTAAAGCTGTGACCTATAAAGTGCTTGAAAATCACTGTAAATTAAAATGCTTTCTTCAATGCTTTATAGATGTAGTATCTGCATTGTTTTATGTCTTTGGAAATTAATAACTGTACATGAAATAACCATGGCAACAGAGTAAATTATCACTGGGCACTAGTTATTCATTGATGGTTGCTGTAATTACAAAGAAACAAAAAAAATAAAAAGCAGAAGTGATTTGTTATCCTTTACCTTCAATTCATTAATTATTGCCATGTAGAGTTGAAGGACTCAGGAATTTCAAATATTCAATTATTTTTTCCTTACCATTGCACCTCAGACAACCCAGTAACTGCTCTGCAGAGTCTGCTCCCTCTTTCTGAAACAAGGTAATACCATTCAGAATGAATAATGAAGTATTCATGGTGAATTATATTAGACTGTTTTATATTCTAGGAACATCAAACAATAAGACATGACAAGGTCATGGGACTGAAATAACATTACCTTGGAAATTTGGAATATAAAGCTGTGACTCAGGCAGGGACATCTCTGTTTGATGTCTCCCTTCAGATGTGTTGTGCTAACCGAAGCATGACCCGAAGCTCTGTGTGTGTTGGGTTGGTTCATTTGTGGGTTGTGTGGGTTAGTTCATTTTCAACATAGACTGCACAAAAGAAATCTAGGTACAAAATAGATTGTGGCTGTTTAACAGTTCCTGTTAGTGCTGTGTCTTCTCTAACATCTGAGTTGACGTCCCAGGTGAAACACTAGACAGAAGGCCTTTTGTGACCTCTATCGATGATTAGAAATCAATATTAAAAAATTCCCTAATATACTTTTAACCTGTTTAATTAGATTATTGCACTCAGGAAAGATAGCTTAATATGTCAAATATGATCTTGCTCAATAAGATGAAGTAGTTCCATGGATCACTGGCATTACATTGCTCATATTAAGATGCTTGTGATGGAAAATCTTAATTGGAGTTGGGTTAGACACAGAATAAAAATACATTTATTTATCAGCTGTCTATTAAATAAATGTTAATAGACTAATGTCCGTGTACTAATGACAGTCCTAATTGGACAGATACAGATATGTCTTTTTTGAAGAGTCTGAATTTAACTATGTGCTTTCAAAAGGTCTTCCGAATTAAAGGTTTTTGTTTGTGCTCCTTTATTGGGAGGGGGGGTTGTAAATCAACTGCACTTTGTATAAGGCTTACAGGAATTTTTGTTTTTTAGTTTTTTTGTCTCCTTTGTAATCTGATATTTAACTACAATTATGTGACATTATTTTTCTTTTTGTTGTTGCTTTCTGTTCATTTTTATTCTATCAATATATAATTTATGGAAAAAGAATCAAGATTTAGGCATTAAATACTTCAGTCATTATGTGAAATAATTAGCATGATAAAACTGACAAGTCATATTTAAGCATCTGAGATTTGTGATCATGGCTTAAGCTAGATAAGGGAGTGACTGTTAGCGTCTCTCTGACTCCAATATTCCTCTTTTTTTTTTTTTTTTTTAATAGCATGAAAAAGAAGACGATAACACAAATTTTGTCAAAGCCCAGCAACCAGCTTCAGTACAATTAGTGAGCTTACTGTAGAGTAACTTGGTATAAAGCCATACTTTGCGGAACAGCTAGCTTATCAGATGGAGACTTCCAGAGAGATACAGGAACAGAGTTACAAATAAACATTTCTGCTGGAGGCTGGGACAAAAGTCCCTATACTGGGGATAATGCCTGTTAGCAGGGACATTTACACAGTGCTCCCTTTCCCTTTTTGAGGGGAAATTAATATTAGCTATTTTAAAGACAGTAGTTGTTTCCTCACCATGATGCAGTCTTACTCACCAAATAGGTGTCATCTGTGACTGACTACTTTTATTTGCATCTGATCAGCCAAGCCTTAGGAATCTGTTGGTAGAGAAGAGCTTTTTGAGAAAGTGAATATCTCCCTAAAAGTTTGTGCTGGAACATAGATGATTCTTCAGATACTCTCTTTCTACACACAACCTTCTCAATCCAACTAGTTCCTGGACGCTGCAGTCTCTGCATTGATTCCCTGCAGTAATGTGTTGCTCTCTTTTCCTTGCTCCACCTCCTTATACGAGCCCCAATTTCATTTGGGCAGGACTTTCATTTAGTCTCCTTTCCCTCATATGTTTTAGTATAGAGCTTTGTTCTGGAGTGAAAAAAAAAGGAGAAACCTCTCTCTTTGAGACAATACAGGCACTTGCAAGTTTCTGATATCACCAAAGTTGTTTCTTTCTCTGAAATATGTTCTTTCAATGTCTTTTCAACTTCAGAAGTGCACAGGAGTGTGTATGTGTCTGCTCGGCAAGTTTTCATGCTTGCCCAAAATAAGTGTTGAGACTGGAATTACCCTCTGAAGTGAGAGAGCTGTAACTCTCTCCTCTGCCTTCTGATATCCAGGAACTGCAAACCGATCAGAAAATTCTGCCTTCGTCTGGAAGATATTTGACAATTGTCTGCTTGATAAGCTTTTTCTTGAAAAGTTTCAGAGTACCAAAAGTAAGACTTAGAATAGAAACTATATCGTAAGCATACCTTGTAGTAGAACTGACTAGAAGTGCTTACACCAGAGGAAATAAACTAATTACCTAAGCAAAATGATGGAGCCTTATAAAATCAGAATTTCACAAAAAACCTTTGTAAAAACTGTAAAGTAGAGAGCGAGTGAGAGCGAGAGAGAGAAATGGATATTCATACTTATATCTGTTGTAGTAGGACCAATCCTCTGAAATGTCATATGAACATTAATCCAGGAAGACAGCATGTTTTCTTCTCGATTCAAGCACAGGGCCTACTTGCTGTACTGCTGAACATAGCAGGTGATCCCAGTGAAAGTACTGTTCATTCAATGACAAAAAAAGGTCGGTTGAACTGAAATATCTTTCTAGGAATCGAGGGAGAAAAAAAAAGAATGAAGCACCATGGACTTCACCCCAGTAATGTGAAAGTTACAGATACAGCTGGAGGAGCACAAAGCAGGGAAAATGGAAAAATTAAGATGCACTATAATAGACATACTGCATATAGACATATTGTCTGCTATTAGACTCAGCATGCTGGAAGAAGAAGAGGAGCTGGAGTTCCACTCTTCTGTTCTGGAGCAAGGATCACTCATAAGAAGATAAGGACAAAATTCACTCTGCGTAGTACTGCTCTGAGAGTGGGCAACAGCAGATATGCAGGTAGAGAACGTGAGGAACAAAGAAAGTGTAGAAGGTTTTTTCTCCTGTATGCTTTTCCTGCAATTAGTGGCTTAAGAATTGTGTGAACTGGAGTTGCATCTGGATCACTGCTTTTAATAACCACTGATAGACACAGTAATGAGGGATGGGGCAAATCTTTTTTTAACATAGCTATTGTTGGTTTCATCCTCAAATTTTGATCATTTTGGGGCAAGTTTTATCAGACATCATGTCTTTGGGCTTCCTATGGCAGTAGGTTCCAATGCTGAGTTACTTTCTGGATTGAAAAAAGTATTACTTTTTATTTATTTTTAAAATTATGTAGTGAGTACCACTATAATTTATATCACACATGCCCTAAATCTGTGTATTAGCCATTTCGTGTACCACTCTTTGTTTCCCTTTGGTTCTGTCTCGTGCATTCATACATAAACAACCACAGCCTGCCTTGTGGAAAGTAAGATTCAGTTGTCTTAACATGGCAACTAATGCCATCTCAGATGCCCTAGGGTATCCCCCTGGCCTCCAGCCTCTGCCTCAGCAGGACGTAGGGTTCATATAGGTTATCTGTCATATGCATATTCTGTATATGCTATGTGAATGTCTCCAGTATCTTATGGTATTTAAAATGGCATTAGATGGCTATATTTATCACAATTGAATGTAATTCTGAGAGAATGTTTTACTGTCTGCATTCTGAACTGAGTCATTTTAGGGTAAGCATAAAAATCTTTTCAGATTTTTGAATAGGGGTAATACAATTACTGTTTGTTATTTTAGTAACCATATTGTTCATTGTTTGAAAATGTCTGCTGTAATAGCTTCATTTATCACTGAGCCTTACATAGCTTAATACAGTATATATTCCTCCTCTGTCTGCCAGCCTAATGTTCACAAATTAGCTTTTCTTACTTCTGCTTAATTGTTTATAATTCTTTGGTATTTTTGTCCCAAGCATTAAATGTTTTAACTACTCTTCTTCTCTCTTTCCATTGGTTCCATTTCAACTTCCTATTTCTTTTGAAATGCATATCAGTAAGGATTTTTCTTTTCAATTTTAGATATATTTTTGTTCTTCTGTGGGAATTCTAAGTACTGAAAGTTCAAATGGTTACCCTCCCTTCTTCTACTTTATAGTCACTTTTTCTTTTTAAAAGCTAATTAAAATGAAAAGCTAATAATAATAATAAAAACAACTATTAACACCTGAAACTAATTATATAAATTAATGAAATAAGAGATGATCCTATAATTCCAAGGTTCTTCTAGTAAAGTAATGGGTATAGCAGATAGTGTATTCTGAAGTTTTTAATATACACCAGTTAACTGTACATTAAACTGACTGATTCCATTTGCCTAAACATACCCTTGAATCCATGCTACTGCAGTGGGTTTCACAAGAGAGAGAGCCTACCTGGACTGGCTTAGAGGATGAAGACTCAGCTTGAGTGATTTTTTATTTCATTTTAGAAAATAGACTAAATATCAAGATACTAAAATCTAGTGAAATACCACAATAAGTTTTGTAGTGGCATTGGCTCCATCAGAACTGTAATATTCTGTTGTATAATGTTCTGTTGTTCATAAGCCCCCCCAATGACAGTTGTGGGGCTTATGAACAGAAACACTTTTTAAAGTATCAAGGTAGTAAATTACTTATTAAAGATTTCCATAAAGGAAAAAAAAAGCAACGCTGTTGATTCAATTTAAGAGAGTCCTAATTTTTCAAGTAGTATGTTTTAAAGGCTCCCCACTGTTTGTATGTTGAGAATTCATTACAGGTTAATCATTTTTATATGTAGTTGACCCCTGCACTTCCAGTCTTCCGGCTGTTCCACTTCCCGAGACACAAAGAGGAGAACTTCACTGGGAAACACCAGGGCCGTGTGCTCAGTAAGCTCACAGGGAACTAAGATCACAACTTGCATTAGGAGAGGGGAGCTTTTAGGTCCATGTGAACTGCGATTTGATAAGACGCTGTATAAGGTAGCTGCTCAGTAGCAACTCGAGAATGTTAATGGTATCTAAACATACGTATTTAAGGATTTATTTGAGAGGAGCTGAATTTTCAAGTCCAGCACAGAAAGAGACTGTCCTAAAATAGTTGTTTATCACAGTCCTTCTTGTCAATACTGCAAAGCATTAAAAATTTAAGGGCTCCATTTCTTCCTGAATTCTGTATTATAAACCTCATTCATTTTACTTCTTTATTCTCTAAATAACATTTCTGACTGGTTTAAAATGCATTTGGAAAGGCTCATAAACTGCTGAGGTCACAGACACATTGTTTCAGTAACATTTAGTTAATGTGCTAGTTTAACACTGAGAGTCGTTTAATGCTGCTGACTGTAAACTGGGAAGAAAGAGGGAGAATTTTTTTAGTACCAGATTATTACTTTATATCCACAATAAGTAAATATGTCTGTATACTTAATAAACCGTAACTTACTCTTTCTGCTGTAATGAACTGGTGGATATGCACTATCTTCAAATGGGTAGTAACAGAAATATTCTATAATACATCCTGCTGTAAAGTTCAAAGAATATTATCTATTTTTTCTGGTTTTGAAGTGATTTTGAAGCAGGACCAGTTTGTTAGCCCTCTGAGCTTTGAAAACTCTAAAGTTTGGTATGCAGCATAGCAATGACCCTGAAGCTTTTAGGCAACCACATAATTCTTACAGCACGTATTGTTGTTAAAGTGATGTCCAGCAGTCAACAAATGCCTATGTTAATGACTTGAAAAGCCCAGGAGACTGGTTCTGACGCACAGCTTAGTAGTTCTTTATCTGTCTTTTGAAACTCATCGTTGGACTTAGCCACAGCAGTGCTGTCAGGACAGTGCAATCACTTTGTGCCATTACGTCTTTAATGGAGTAGAATGGATGGAACTCTGTCTCCATGTATTTCCCACCTTACCTCATCCCTTTCTACCTCTTTTGGTTAAGCCATTCCTGTGAAGGGCAGAGAGTACTTTCACCCTATGCTAACTATGAGTCTAAACTCCTAGACTATCTAGACTCTCTCTTTTGCTTTACCTTTGCAATTGCATAAGTGAGATTTCAAAATGTTTTGTACATTTTCCGAACAATATTTCATTGCAGAATTTGATTCTTTTTTTCCTTCCACTTATCAGTCTACAGTGACATATCAGAAAAATAAGACTTTCTTAGGTATTCTGGAATTGTTCAGCATAGGTAGACCTCAGAAACAGATCTCAAGCATGATTTTTCTTGCTTTATCCAAGCCTATTAGGTATTCTTGAGATTCTACCATGCCTACTTTAGGCATCCAGAATATATTAAAATTTTAGTTAAGATGGTGACAGACTGTATACAATTACCTGAGTCAATCACGGGCTAAGATGATGCACTGTAGCATAACAACATAGAGAATAAAATGTGAAATGACACAGTTCCCGCTTTGCTCTTTAACTACTTTGTTGAATGATTGCTGACAAATCAGGACAAAAATTATTATGAAATTATTGAAATGATTTTAAAAAGCACGGGCTGCATTACATTCTCTGAGATGATCTACGCAAGCATTACAGGGACATTTTTACTAAGAAAAAATAGTATATTTCCTGTGACGGTGCTTGATAAGTGCAGCTCTTGTAGGAGGATATCAAAGCTCATTCTCCAGGATAAAAATTCTATCCAAGAACTATTCAGTACTGAAATTTATACAACCTTGGCTAACTACTTCAGTATTACTGATCTGTATTACTTTCTGTGCAGAGTATGTTACATTTAGATGTAGTGGACAGTTAAAGGCCAGAAAGCTGAGTAAATAAACACACATCTTAAACCGGTGCTAACATGCAATTCCCTGTAATGATAATGAAACATTACTTGCATACATGGCAGCACAGTGCAGTAGAGGATATTAAGAGTGCGCTGTTCTGCAGATGTTATTCTCCAGAAAAGAGGCCCTTGTACAACTCAGCAGGGTTTGTTACAGTATTATATACCGAATCTAATGGTGCCTTCCACCTGAAACATTAGTCAACATTAGTCAGCTTTGATGATTTTCCACATGGTTAAATTATCTGATATCTAAATAATGCAAATCAGGTTTTCCACAGAAGGGTCCGCTTGTCTTTAAGAAGATGTATGCAGATGTATGTACTATCCATAGATGTATATTTTATTAGATAACCTGTTGATCTTGTAGATTATTCATTCTCAGAGAAATGGTTCATCTGGATCATTCATCAGGGTATATTTTTCTTCAGATGCGATTAACATCTGTCATCATTCAGATGACATTCCTTTAGGACCAATAATTAACTATTGGTGATTTGTTTATAACCCTGGGGCCTCTAGTTCCATCCTTTACTTGCACCTTCAAAGTTTCTGCTACCATCTTGAGTTCATAATTTTGGAAATCCTAGCTCCTCAATTTTTCTTCAGCATCCCTTAAGCTTGGCTTTCATGATTATGTAAGTATTTTATTATATCTATATTTATTTTATTAGCACAACCTAGTCATGCCCACCTTCTTGTTCTAGGCATATTGAATGGTGCATTCCACAGATCAATAATACACTAGAAGATATGTTTCCAGACAGACAGATGAAAATAATGATCTGGTATCACTTGCTAACTATATCTACTAGTTATGGCAAAATCACTACTACATTATCGAATCTGCTTTATGGCAGGAGCTTTGATATCAGATCCTCTAAAAATCTGTTTTTCAACAGAGGGATATTAGATTCTTCCTGCAAATTTGCATCCTAAGCATTTTTTGTCCAATTCTTCTAATTCCAGGGTTTACGAAACATAACTATTAACTTGGCAAACATTGTTTTAACTTCTGCTATATGAGAGGCATCTTGCTGTACTCAGTTGGAATGGCAGGATGACTGAGATGCACAATGTGAAACACTGTTTTGCTTTAGCTAAGAACACTGCTGTGTCAAAAAGAAGTATAGTTCTGGCCTGTACAATAGTCTGTCTCTTTCGTACATGGCATTTCTAAAAACAACAATAAATTATAAGTTCTCACTGTTGTTGCTGAGAGTAAAAATGTCTGAAATTCCCATTTGTCTTAATGGATACAAAGGATGTTCTGCATCTCTTGGGAAAAGATATCTGCTCTTTCCATGACTTTTAAAAAAGTTGAATGGAAAGATGACTCCTATTACTTCTTAAAGTAATGGTACGAACATTACCTCACTCATACCTCATGACATACTCAATAAGTGTTGAGTATGTGCTTATTTTATGAGAGAAATATATTGGACCAACCTGCTATTTGTGCAACCAAGAAAAACATCCGTGTTCAGGACATTGTAAGTTGCTATTTTTTGCCCTCCATTCTGTCAAAAGAATTGGGAGCAGAACACAAATAGATTTCCTAAAATTTTGCGGCAGTTAAGTGTCTCTCATATCTTCTCAGATCTTAAATCTTTTTCACAGATAAATTTTTCAAATTCCTGTTCTGTGGTTGTTCATATCTAATTTTTACTGCCATAGTTTTGCTGGCAGAATTGTGAAAGCAGCATGGTGGCTTATGTGCCACTTGTCACTGTCAAAGAACTCTTTATTTCACCGGATGTCAGTTTTGCATGAGAACTGTTATACAGAAAAGAACAAAATACTTTATGGGAGACAGAAAGACACGAGCAGTATGTATGCTGAAATTATGGGGTATGTAAATTGCTAACCCCACTTCTTGCGGCTAACTGCTGAACGATATTTATGTAGGCCTTCATGCTTTATTTGGTATTCTCCAGATACCACAAATGCAAACCTTTACGTAGTACCCCTACGTACTATGTTGACCATCTTATAACATAGGAATGAACTACAGACTGGATAGTCTCCTCTTAGTTGTTTTATGGAGAAATAGGACATCTTTTTGTTGTTTTGTTTTTCTTGAATAAAATTAAATTTAATTATTTTAAATATAGAACTTTAACATATTTGAATTTGTCTTCTGTGGACCTCAATTGTAAATGTGATTCATCTATACATAAGAATTTGGGGATGAGTGCATATGACATTCATTGTGTAATTTTTGAAAAATCTGAGTGGGAAAACCTTGAAGGTGATGTCGCCTTGTGGAAATTTGTCACTATGGTCTCTAATTTGCTTGGCTTGGTTGCTAAGGTGGACATGCAGTTTTCAAACTTTGAACACTTTGTTGATCAAAGTAAGAACAGACTGTCAATTTATAACTTTTAGACAGCTATAGCAATGGACCTTTCTGTCAGGCAGTTCATGTATAGAGGGCAGAACAAAAAAGCAGCTGTTATCTTTAATTTATTTTGGAAAAAAAAAGAACACTTTTACACAGGCGGTCAGTGCTCAAAATTTATCACATTGGCTTTGACCAGATTTAAACACTTGTTCCACAAGGCCTGTTATGAGTGTTAGTTCCAAAGTAGATGATATGCATTTTGTTTTCATATTTAACAGGGAAATTCTTGATGAAGTTCATCAGAAGATTGCTGTTGTGTGCCCAGTGCACTGTATTCATATTGTAAAGTGAAATTATGCCCTTTTGCAAGTCAAAAGCAGGTTTCCCACTTCTGATTTCTCAGAGTTGGCTAATGTTCTGTAGCACAGAAAGAGTACTGCAAAACATAATCCTTTTAAGTTTTTTTAACTTTCACAGTAGATATACCATCGATTTTGTGGTGATGATAATGTCACATATTTTCTTTATTAGATTTCCTGATTTATTACTATATTGGCATTACATTAAGAAGAACCTGCTCAGCTTGATCAACTGTCTCTAATTAGTATTTTCCCCCAGAATATATTTCCTGGAAAACTGCTTTATAGGTATTTATCCTAACTGCTTTTTAATTCTTTTTAGGGAGTGCTGGAACACCTGTTATCTTCAATGAAAATGGAGATGCTCCTGGACGCTATGATATTTTTCAGTATCAAATCTCCAACAAGAGTACAGAATACAAAATAATTGGCCAGTGGACTAACCAGCTTCATCTAAATGTACGTAGTAGTTTGATTATGGTATTGATATTGGAGAAAAGCAATCATTTGAGTATTACGTTATTTAAAAACACTTCAAAAATACTGATTATTTTATAATTGGCAGGAAAAATTCTCCTATTCTTTTCTTGAGAAGACAGCAAAAGACAGCCTAAAAAACCTGAAATATGAGTTCTTTCATATTTTAATGTAGCTTAAACTGTGCACTAATTTACTTCTTTAAACGATATTTTAAAATAATTAAGTACAACAAAGCAAATATTTGTTGAATATAAAGGGACAATTTGGAAATTTTGTGTATGGTTAACTTGGATTAGTATAGCTCCTTCTAATTTGATAATAGAAGAAAGAAACACCAACAACTTATCCATCCTTAGCAGATGTTTCTAATTTCTCTTTGATATGCTCTGTAGGTTTTACAGTAGCTAAGCCGCATCTGTATATTCAATTATGTTTGCTTTGGAAAACAGCATCCCAACGAGGTTAGGGAATATAAGGTATAAGGATATTTGTATGCCAGCTAAGCATCTAGCCACGGTTTTTACTGGAGAAGTTGTTGGGGATAGAGCACTTTTTTCTGTCAGAAAATGGCTCCATGAGGAGAGTTACAGCCACAAATAGGGCGAAATAAAGTTAATCTGTCTCACTGTTAGATGTGCAAGATTTATACAGTTTACCTTGAGGTGTGCTACCATCTAGGTAGCTCTAAAAATCTGAAATACCAATTGTGTTTTGCTAAAGGCTGGTAAGTAAGGGGACAGAGTGAAGAGATGACTGGATTCACCAGAGGGAATTTATTCAGTGATTTCAATCAAAGCACAAAGAGTAGATTTCAGACAGCTCTGGTTTTCCACTTACAAGGCTCGTGATAAAGAGTAACAAAACAAAACAAATAAAGAAACCAATAAATATTGACAGTCTGTCAGGCCTAACTTGCAATAATTATCTGAGTGCTAGTAATAGTGTTATTTATGATAGCTCCCATATTTTCAGCCATAGCTATTAAACTACTTTATCATATCTAGCATTTAATATCTATAACTGCTTGGCAAGTTAATTCTTGGGTACAAATAGGAAAAAATTGCCAATAGAAACTATGTGTAACAATGTGTGGCAACGTTTTCTGTTATCCATCTGTTGAAAGGCATGAAGAGAAAAGGATTAAACTTGTTTAAAGATTAATACTAAATGATTATTTCCAGAAGACACTGGAGCTAGACCCTTACTGTAACTAGTATGGAATATATTACAGCTCTCTTATTGCTACAGTTTTCTGAAAAGTTACAGTATTTATCAGATACACTGAAAACGAGTACCTAGATTTTGAACACATATTTGTACTGACATAGCAGTTATATAGTAATAGTTAATAGCTACCTTAGAATTTGCTTAAACTTTAATTCCATTCCAGTGGGTCTCTCTCTGTTCTCCATAAGATTGCTAAACTTATCATTAAGTCTAGCTTTTCAGTCACTTACTTTCTACTCAATGTATTCATACTCAGGGGAGTTTTCAGTAGTGCCATGTGGCAGGACTGTGGCAATGGGCAGAAATCGAAGCACAGGAAGTTCTGCCTGACCGTGAGGGGGAATTTCTTCACTGCGAGGGTGACGGAGCACCGGCACAGGTTGCCCAGAGAGGTTGTGGAGTCTCCTTCTCTGGAGATCTTCAAGGCCTGCCTGGATGCAACCCTGTCTACTATGCTCTAGGTGACCCTACTTGAGCAGGGGGGTTGGACTAGGTGATCTCCAGAGGTCTCTTCCAACCTTACTGATCCTGTGATTCTGTGGAAGAGAGCGCTGGAGTAAGCATCCACGCAGTGATACTGAGCAAATTTGCACCTGCTCAAATGGCTGTAACAACACTGTGCTAACCATGTAGATCACAAAGCTAACCGTGAAAGATTTACTTGAGGAGCTAAGACTCATTAAAAACAAATGTTTAGTATGTTCTTTTAGCTCTCTTCTTTTGTCTCTTTTTTCACTGCCATGAGCTCACACGCCGTGCCAGACATGTCCAAATTCACTGACCGTTTCTGTCCGGCTTGCAAGCAGCCATTTCTGTGCCAAGCCTAGTGTCAGGGCCTGCTCTCATCTTGTCACCCCGTGCGCTGGCACGCATCCCCCTGCTCCCCCTGCTCACACGGCCCAAGGTGAGAGCGGTCACACAGCTGCTCAGACCCCCCCCTTGCACACTGCAGGTGGATCCAGCAATGAGGCATTCCTCTCCCTGCTTTTCCCTCCTGTTTCTGAACTTATTCGTCTTTATGACAAATCTTTGTCGGTGCCTGTAGGCATTGCTGCAGTAAAAATAAAGAATAAGGTGATAATTGGGATGATAGAGTTTGCTTCAGTATGTTTTGTATTTGCTACACTCATTTAGTACCTGTGTCAACGCTGACTATGGCACGTGAAGATCTGCTTTGTCAACCCTGCATCCTTGTTTCACTAGACTTAATATATTTGAACCAAGTATTCTTTGTGAATGATTGTCAATACTCTAAACAATCATATTACAAATTAGATAATACTTTAACTGTGGGTGGGTCAAGTGAATCACAACGGATCTTTTCAGTGAAAGCGTCTATTTTCATTGAAGGCAAAATGGTATTATGACAGCAGGACACTTTTTATCCTGCTGCTTTGTAAAGGAGTTTTTTAAAAATATGTTACTTTTCCCAATGTATCCTTCTTTCTACTGCACAGTTGCCTCTTAATAAAGACACAGATAACTATGATTTTTAATGCACGTCTTTATCAGCTAAATTTACTCTAAATGTACTTCTATGTGCATAGCCCACTCTTGCTTCTAAAGACATTTATATTTCAAATCATGTAGTAATATGTTGTAAGCTATGACTGTGTTTATGATTACATTTATCTTTGTAGCTGGTACTATACTTCAGAAAGTTTATAGCATTTATTCATTTATTTATTTATGGTAGAAAGATAAGTCATGGAAGTACTAAGTTTGCAGTAAAGTTTACTTTTGTAAAATTAAAGTGACTAAGATTAGGAGATTTCTTACACTTAAGTTATTGAACCAGATGAGTAGTTATTTGTTTTTTCTTTATTTTTTATTTTTCTTTCCCTTGGGTACTCTATGATATTTTTGCTGCCGGGTTTTGATTGTAGGTTTCTGTCATGTGAGCTGTGGCTTATTACCCAGTACTCTGGTCTGGTCATGTCTTTAGACCCTTAGGAGTGCTCTGCTGGTATCTCTGGTTCTTCAAAGTTTTCACTGACTCCACAGGGTTCTTGTGGTCAAGTTTCAGGCTTGTTCCTTTCCTGGTGTAATGCTAGCTTTCCCTTTGGGCTGGAAGTGCTGACTCTGGCTGGATAAAAGACTCTGTACTTGCTCCCTAGGGGGCTTTTGGTCAGCAGACGTCTCTAGCTGCAGAGACCCTTCTAGCTGTGATACTGGTTTCTCCCTGTAGTCCTCAGTAATATTAATGCTCTGCTTTAGGCAGACTGACCTTTCAGATATCCTTTGCAGCAGTCATAGCTTCCAGATATATGAACTTCATGATTACTGCTCGGTAGTAATCCTGTAATTCTTTTTTACAAAAGAAATGTACACGTGACAATGCTAATATGAAGAGTCAGCAACTGAGACATATAGTGTAGAAGTTAAAAAGAATCAAGAATCTCATTCCTTGACTGATACAAGGCAATTCTGAAAGCAGAAAATAGGATCCCGAAAGAGCTGATTGTCTTTTATATAATTATCACCTTACACCAGTTTGAGAATGTAAATTTATACCTCTTTCAGGGTCCTTTTACTTGCTAAAGTTGTCTGACTTTAAAAAATGTTGGTGTACTGTAAATAACTAGAACCTGAAACTTTATATTCGAAACCCAACTGAACATGGCCCTGAGCAACCTGCTCTAGCTGACTGTACTTGAGCAGAGAGCTTGGACCAGACAATTTCCAGAAGTCCCTTTCAACCCCAACTATTCTGTGGTTCTGTGATTTTGTTATTTCCTTCATTTTATTTTCTTTATTAATAGCAGGATATAACTTATTTCATTAAACCTGGATTGATATAAACATTTCTCCCTAAAAGATTCTGTTTTTCATAATTAACTAAAAAAAAAAAAGCGAAAAAGATAGTTGTTTCAGTAAAACTTATGGTTTATTCATATTGCAACAGCATTTTGCATACTAGGTCACCTGTAAAACTTCTCTACAAATGAGTGAGTTTAGCAAATTTGAGCTCTCAACCATGTAATCTCCACAGCAGAAAGGTTGTTAAAACAAGCTTGATTTTTCCTGAGTCTTATGATTTGAAACCTCCTTCCTTTTATGATTAACAATGAATTCCATATTTTTTATTGTACTTCTTCTAACACAGGGGCTCGATCTAGATGTTGACTGATGGCTTTTGATGGTGGCAGTTAATGAAAATAGCTCTAGTTCCCAAAAGTTTCTCAGGTAGCTTCATGTCTTATGAACTCATTCTGTTTCTTTCTAATTCATTTTTTCTTATTTATTTATTTATTTATTGTTATTTATAAGGGTTTTTTCTTCTTTAAAAATGTTCTATTTTGAAACTGAAATGCTAGCTGGAAAAAAAGGTTGAAATATTTAAGAATTTTTAAATGAAATATTTTGAGTTTTCAAAAATTTTTTTTTATTTTTTAGTTTAAAGCATTCATAGAATGATCAGGTTGGAAGGGACCTCTGCAGATCTCCTAGTCCAACCCTCAGCATAGCCCCATACAGGGATTGAACCCACAACCTTGGCATTAGCAGCAGCATGCTCTAAGCAACTGAGCTAAACCTGCCCCCATTCTCACAGTTAATTTAAAATTTACATGTTGTTTTGGTTTACCAAAATTTGTATTGAAAGAACTTAATCTGAAAAAAGTTACAGACTCAAATCCATAATCTTCCAAATGAGTGCTGTTAATTGACAGGTGTTCAAGCAGATACAATTTTTGGTGCTTCCAAAATCAGTTATTTAGTGGAAACAATTAAAGAACTTCAGTGGACATATTTCTGTTATCTTAGTTCTTAAGAAGAAAAAATGCATATAAAACCACTGTAAGTTAAGAGAGCACAGTGAAAATTTTAAGGCAATGTTCATGTCGGGGGCTTTTGTATTTTTTTCTTGCCTATGTGCAAGAGTTCTATTGAACAGGAAAAGAAATTCTTCAAAAAGCAATTTTTAACATACTCAGAAATAATAAGACGTATAAAATTTCAGATTTATGGAGTGTATGCAAGGAGGATATAAATGGCATGGGGCAGCCATTTTTCTGTGATGGTCTTGATTTATAAGTAAGAAAGCTATAGATTAAAATTATACTGATGTGACGAACTCTCAGAGAGACAGCCATAATCATCATCAGCCTTGGGCACAGTGTTTGGTGAAGTAGTAAGGATTGGGAACCGTGCATCAGGAATGAACTTCCCTTCAGGCAGCCGTATTGCATGAAGAAGTGAATCAGTATTTGATCTCTCTTCTATCTTTCTTGTAAGTTGTATCTCTAATCCTGAAGGAAACTACCAACGCTGACGTTAGTCAATTCTTTTTAGAAGCAACATTTCAAACTGCATTAGCTTCCTTTCTTGTGACATGGTAAAAGAAAATGATTCAAGAACCTTCTGATATTTACTCTAACTGCGGTAAAGAAGTTTTAAGCTTTGCTCCAGACCATTATATTTCATTAATGATGCCAGAAAGTCTTTCCCCCCCCCCCCCCGAGGTAAGTATTATATAATTTATATCTATGTATATATCTATGCATATTTAAACTGCTGAACTTAATCCCTGTGTTCACTATAGTGAAACACACAAAGCAGTAGCATTTAGTGCTATATATGCTTGAATTTATAAACAAAATATGACAGTCATGCTGCCTGAAGGCTGTGCTTCAGCTCATATGTAATATGGCAGTAGAGTTCAAACTTACACTCTATCCATATTATTAGCCAGAAGACTGTTGATACTGGATGTTCAGGTTAAAAATCAAATTGACTGGGACAAGAAAAAAATGTTTGGGGCTCTTTTATGACTATTCTCAAAATTATATTACTGGCTTCTTTTACGCTATACAGGGCTCAAAGTCAGATAGAAAGAGACTAGTATGGTCTCTAAAGGAATACTTGGTTTTTACAAAGGTAGTCATGGTCATAGCACTGGTTGATAAATATGGCTCAGAATTTATTCTTTACTATCAGAATCTGAATTCAGTATGAAACTTGTATGCACTGAAAACAAGTGCTAGGCTGGAAAGAGTAGTCACTAGTAGACTACACTGGATGCAGATCATGGACCAACTGACAGAATATATGAAACATGGAACAAAAATGGGATTGAAATTTTTGTGATTTTGAAAATCTTTATGATTTTGAAAGATTATATTTTGTATTATTCTGAAATATTTTATGTCTTCAGGAAAAGACCCAAGATGAATACACATGGTAAAAAAGCTTTAAATGATTTTGAGATGTTCTGTTAATAGAATAGATGTTACTTTAGACATGGCTGCAAATAAAAACAGCACTTGGGTTCAAGATCCAATGTCTCTAGAAGAACCTAAGATGTCTGACAGCTTTCTCTCTTTCTCTCCTTCCCCCCCTCCCCAATAGAATTAATATCTTGACTAAATCTCTAAGCAGAGAAAAAAGGAAAATGGAGAAAAGAAAAAAGAGAGATGCTGAGAAAATATCCTGAACTTAGCTACCATTTGTTTTTCGCTAGAAAGTTTGCCAGTGAAACATTCTCTGCTTGAGAGTTAGGATGAACAGGAATTTTTCTTGCCTTGTAGGGGTCAGTGAAAGGCAGGTTTCTCAAACGAAGTGTTGGGTTGCAGTTGCACACTTTGCTATGAATTTGTCACAGGGTTCTTGAGCAGGTGGTAGATATTTTATAATTTTTTATGAACATCCTGTGTAAGAAGTATTGCAATTAGAATAAAGTACTCTTTTAATAGTCATAGCCAAAAAGACCATCCAGAATTCTTGTTTATCTCTAGAAACAGAAAGGAGACATTGGAATGAATGAAAATTAAAATGAACCACTTTTAGCTTAAAATAACTTTTGTCTCTTTCACAATAAAAACAAGTGTGCAATGAAAGAACAATGAAAAATGAGGGCTCTTTTTATATGTATTCCTGGGCAGATTTGCATTCATATGCACAACCTCAGAGTTGGGTTAGTTGCTCTTTGGTATGTGTGAATGCTGTGACTTTGAGCATAAACAAACACCTATTGAGTATAGTAAGTAGTTTGGATTATGCATGGGTGGCAGCAAATCTGCAGTCAATTGCAGTGTGATACACCAATGCGAAATATCAATGAGGAGTATCGGCATATTTCTTCCCAAGTCCTTTCCATCTTTCTCCTCTTCCATAAAGAAATTTATATAAATACTGTAATTGGAAGACTGTGCTGACATCTAAACCTAGAAGCAAAATACTCATACTTAATGGTACTTAAAAGCAAAAATAACAGGTTAAATGACATTTAATTATTGTACATTTGTGATACATGATGGAAGGCTACTGCGACCAAATGTAAAACAAAATGAGACATTTAGTGGTTATGATGTGATGAAGGAGAATCACCAGCAGTTAGCAGTACATTATTACCTGATTATTGTTTCTGTTTGCTTTTCTGCAATTTTCCTTCATAATGCAATAATATTATTTAATTTTAGGATGTTTAGGATAATCATCTGGTATTTATCCATTTTTTCATCTTGATATATACTCAAACATTTTTTAAAATATTAAAAGACAGGCAGTGATTTATTTTGCCCATTTTCACAGTGGTATCACGATTTTTAGCAATTCGTATGTTAGTGAAAAATGTATAGCTAATCTTCTTGTACTTTCAGCTCAAAGTAAACTTCAGTGGGGAATGGGACAACAGACTGTACTGGGGATGGCTGGGACAATTAGGGAGGCTAGAAGAAATACTGAAATCCTTGCAATAAGGATTTCAGAAATGCTGAGTAGTACTCCATAAAATGAAACCGTATTTCGGGAAAGTAGAGGCCTGAAGCTGAGCAATGACTTTGGAATTGTTAACTGAGATTTGCACTGCCTAAGGCCATTACTACAGTGTCCGCTTTGACCTATGATGTAATCCATCTGCCTCCTTTTCCAGGGCTAAGATTTCTTTAGCAGAACTGTGACTTCACTGAAAAATATAGTCTAGCTGGAGAGACTCCAGATGCAAGGAATGAGAGCAATCAGCCATCTAAAAGTATGCCTGCAGGGAAAGGCTGAGCAAACTAGCGTTGTTTAGTCTAGAAAAGACTGAACTAAGAAGAGTTATGCTAATCTCTTTCAATATAGAAAAGATTATTCAAGAAAAGAACAAACTATTAGTCATAGTTAATTTGGCTGTTATGAGAAGTAATAGACTTAAATTACAGTAAGAGAGATTTAATGTGGACAAGCTGGAAAACTCTTAACGATGAGAATAATTAAGCATTGGACTGCATCGCAAAGGGAGGCTGGGGAATCTCCAGCACTAAGGGCAGGTTAGGAACATGTGAGCTATACAGACTGTTTTTGACATAGTTCTGATTTGTGGCAAGGGGAGGACTCCGGAGCTCTCCTTCAGGCACCATTTCTTAAGTTTTCTGACTGTTGTTAGTTCATTTTGTCTGATTTACTAGCAACCCCATTACTTAATCTTTATATATAGGAAATATTGGCTTCTTGAATAGGTGTTCTGTAGAGTTACAAAAGACAAAGTCTAAAGACCTGTCATAAGGATGCATCATAATTACTTTATTTATGTGGCCCAGCTATGGTCTTGATTGTCTATTTGTGCTCAAAATGTTTAGCGCCTGAAATCTGCTCTATTGTTTTGTAGAAGCAGACAGCTAAAAGAGGTGAGCTAAAAGCTCAGGGGACCATCTAGGTCTTGCATAAAGGTAATGTTGTCTATACTTACTTCGTTCCGAGGATGAAGACTTGACAGCCTCAGAAGGCATTCTCTTGCAGTTTTAAACTACCATTATCACTCTGAAATGTTTCATAACATCTGGCTTTATCCTCATTGCTGTAATTTAAGTGCACTACTTCTTATTTTATTCACGACTTTGAGTACTGAGCACCTCCCCTTCCTTATGTATTCTAGGACTGCTATTTTACCCCCCAGGCTGTGTTATTTCTCTAGACTATACAACCTCAATTTGTTCAATTTTGTCTCATAGATCATGTATTCTAGGCACACTTCTGATTCCTGTTGATTTTCTCTGGAGTCCCCATTTGATTCTCATCCTAACTGAGGATCTGGCCTTCATAATGATCTAGCCTTCAGAAAGCACTCTGGCTGAAGTCTCACTACCACTGAGTAGAGGAGAAACATCATTTCATATATTCACAAGTACAGAGTAGAGGGGAAAGATTATTTTATCTGTGTTTCTCAGGATGGCATTTGCCCTTTTTGTAACAACATTACATTGCTGGTTCAACACGTTATGAGATCTTTTTCTTTGAAAAGCTTCTATCTCTCTGTACCTCCTGTCGTATATTGTGCTACCTAAATTTATAGATCACAGTTGTCCCTGTTAACCTACATGGTCTTTTTTTTTTGTACTCTCTGCAGTTAGATAGTATCATTTCGAAAATGCATCCTGTCCTTCAGCATAGCTTCAGCCTTTTCGAGGTCAGTATTATTGCCCAAATTTGATCACTATGCAACTTACTCTAACAAACTCTGTCGAACAGTTAAGTTCAAGTATTGAATAATAGAAGATCAAGATTAGACCCTTTCCAGATCCCACCCTCCACCCTCTTCCACCTTAACAGCATCTCAGTGACATGTTTTCTCTTCCTACAGGTTTTTGATAGAATTTGAACCCAATCTTTAGGGCCCAAATCTGTTTCAATAGGTTGCTTATAAGGGAGGGTGCAATATGAATTCCTTCTCACAGAAAGAAATTTGACAACTAGTTGTTGACAGATCCTTGTTGGTTGTTATTTGTCTTGTTTGTTTTTTCCTGTGCATTCAAAGTGTGTTTGTTTACTTGTTTCAGTTACTGAATTTGTTAATTTTTTGTTAATTGAAGTTAAGTCAACTGGTTGATAATTCCCTGGCTGCTTCTTTTTCCCTTTTCTGAACAAAAGTACTAAGTTTACCATTTACAATTTTTCTATACCTTACTATCCTCCATGAGGTCTCAATGGCTTTCTCTCTCCTCAGTCAGTTCTTTATATACCCTAGGAATAATTTTGCTATGTTCAGTCCATACAAAAAGCTCTGACCTTCTGAAGTACTCTCCTTTTGACTGCAACCTTAGCAACAAGACTTTTTTTTCCCCCTAAGTAAATGTGCTCTACAGTATTTTCTGGCTTAAACTTGTTCCACATGCTTGTTTTTGTGCTTGCCAGATCACTAAGTCTCTCTGCAGAGTTTTCCATTTAATTACTGACTCTTCATTTTAAGCAGCAGCATAGACATGGCAGAGAGCTCTTCCCCCCTGCTGCTAAAGATTTCAGTTTAAAACACAGTCTCTTTTCTGCCAGTTCTGAACTAGTTCAGACTTTTAAATTTTCTGTATTTGATTTTGTTATCTGACTGCAACTGTATGTAATGGGACAGTATGATTTTCTTTGCTTATGAAGTGCTGAAAATCAGAAAATGATTATAGTAGAAAGATCTGACTTTTCACTGGAAGGAGCTGATTACTGTAGGGGAATCTATCTTAAGGTAATGTCAAAATCTACATGTCAATGTTTAGGATTTTCTGATGCCTCTGAGTAGAATGCCCTACATACAATAACTACCATTTTTTTAAAAACTGGTTAGACAAAAGTGTTAGTAATGGTTTAGGTATAGTGATTCTTTTCTTGAGAAAAGAGGGAAGTAAACTTGATCCCTACATTTTATCCAAGCTTTTTCTTCTCCCCTGTCACAGTCAGTTACAGTATAGGGTTGCAGAGGTGAGGACAACTTTACTCAAAATTTCAAGTGCTTCATTTTTTGCTGAAACACTGCTCAGAGGTTAAATGTTGTGGGACCACATGATCCTTCAGCTCTGTTTTCTATTATTCTGTGAGTGGTTGGTGCTGAAGTCATTACTGTTGTGCTTTCTGTCTTTCTGCCACTAGTGCTTGGATAGATTATCTGCAAAATTGTCCTGCTCTCTTCTTTCATTTCAGTCATTAAAAATCCTTTTTGCTAGGATAGCCTCAAAAAGCTTAAATCTATTTGGATTTATGCTATGACTCCTATCATATTGATGAGTGTCACCTTACTTTTTTATTGTTATACTTACTTTTTAATTATTATACTTTTCTATTGGTATCTGTTCCACTGATATTCTGATGTCCTTTATATTATATTTTGACTGTAAATTTTTCTGGCTTAAGACAATCATTTTTTCTTGAAGACTTTTACAGGCTTTAGTACACTTGAGGTCTTGGTCTGTGAGCACTGTGGGAATAAGCAATATATCATTTATGTTATTATTATTGATATTATTTTGCAGAAAATGTTGGACAGGCTGGCATTTAGAGACATTCATTCATCAGTTTCATGTTCACATCTTTTCCACTGATCAAGAAATAGGAAATAATTTAAGCTATTTAAAAATAATGGGGCAGGATTAAAAATAAAACTAACTTGTCAATATCTTTTTTCATAAAGAACTGTTTTTTCTTTTTTTTTCCTCGTTGGCTAATTTCTAGTTTAAAGTAATAAAGGTAAGAGGCAGGCAGGTCATTTCCATAGGTAACATCAAATACATATGGACCTTGCCATTTTCAGCATAACTTTTCTGAAGTCAGTGGACTGATCTAAACCTAATGAAGTTCTGGCCCAATACACAATGCCTCATTTTTGAAAGTCATATGTCTATCAACTGGACCTTCACGAAAGTGTTTGTTTGGGAACAGAATTTCTAAGCACCCTGTGCTGGTAGACAAGCTCTCCTTTAAACTGACAGAATGATTAAAGCATCTCATAGTGACCATTTCTGAATGAAAAGATGGGATTTATTCAAGCAGTTTTAAGTGAATTAACTAGAGACTTAAAATTAAAGAAAAGATAAATCTGTATAAGATTCCTTTTAAGTCGTATAGTATTTGTACTTAACCCCTTATCTTTCTTCTGTTTACTTTGAGCTGTAAAGTAGGGGAGAACCTGACCACCACTGGGAATAAAAGGCATCTGACACAGCTTGCAGGGAAATTTAATAGCTCTGGAGGACATGGGATAGGCTAGATTCAAACATATATAGCAGCAAATTTGAGCAATAGGTTTGGGAGGGAGCATATTTGTTATGGATATTAAAAGCTTCATCAAGAAGCAACTAGTTAAACTGGTGATGACATGGACCTTAAGCAGAACTAAGAAGTTTTCCCAAGCACAAGGAAAAGGACATTAAGGAACTCTTTGCCAGAATTGAGCTTTCTTTACTTTCTCAAAGAACTAAATATTTTCTTACAAGCTATTTCTGCATGATCAGCTGCAGGGAGAAACATTTTACATCCAAGCCTTGTGGTCCAAGTACTTGTGGTCCTTGTGGTCCAAGTACTAGAGCTGGTCAAAATGTGTCACGTGACAAGAAGGGAAGGGAGAATGGTTTTCTCACAAAATAATCTTATTCATAAAGATATATCCAATTCTGATATGTGCTTTTGGAGTGGGGGATTTTTAATGTGTTTAATTATAAGTAAAATTATGGCACAGTCTGCTGTGTAGCACCTTAGTAGCACATTATAACTTTAATCTCTATACATACATCATAAGTTATATAGCCATAGGACACCAAAATGGTCGTTAAAATCTCTGTAAATACATATCAAATACTTGCAAGTCATGTGATGAATTCTGATTGATGATTTGCAATAGAAATTGTGTATATGAAAAAGGTCTCCATAAAGAATAACTTTGGAAAGCTCATTTGCAGTCTGATCCACTGATCATCCATAGTGATCAACGGATTACTATGATCCGTTCATAGTAATAATATATTTTTAAAATAGCACTTCCAAAAACTCCAAAGTCTCTTGATATTATCTTGAATAGAATTTTTCTGAGACAAAATACTATTAAGGAAATAGTTGGATTTTTTGCCCTCATTTGAAAATAAACAGCCTATCTCCAGCAACAGGTACCTTAATAGTAATTAAGATTCATACATTGAAGAAAAAAAAAAAATCTAGCTTACACTGAAGAGAGGTGCCTGCTAGATTGCTGTAGGATACTATCCACTGCAGTAGCTGTTTACTGAAGACCTGCTAGTCCCTGCACTTTGTGCCAGGGTGCTCCCCAGGCATTTGAGAATAAAATGTGTTTTTTCCAACTATTATTTCATGCGTATTAACAAATCTTGTATCTGGCAAGTCAAAGCAGGGAATGTACTTGACTCCACTGGTCCTTTTAAACTTACTTAAGTGTCTCCACAGTTCTTGGGTGCATGACACTTCCCTCCAGCAATTGCAAAGTTGAGGTTCAAGCAGGGTAAATAATTTGCCAAAGATCACTAGGAAAGTCAGATTATATCACAGCCGTATACGCTAATTCTAAGCAAATGACATTAGAGAGTAAAACTGATTAACCATTCTGTACCTCTGGTCTCAAATAGTAGAAATATTGCCTTCGTTTCAGGAATCAAGAACATTTTAAATCATACATGCATAAATATACACGGACATACATATGTACATAAATGTATATTCAAATGTAAATTACAGTAACTATAACTGTCCTAATTCTTCCTTTAGTGAAACTATGAGATACAGATGGTAAACAGTGTGCCTAGGAGGCATTTTGAGCAGGTGGATTAATAGTTAGGAGAAATAGCTTCCATCTGGGTCCTAACAACAACTTGTGCTTCTGTTCCTAGAGAAAAAGGAGATAATGATTTTCCATGTAGTATTCCAGACTCGTGCTTTAATGACCATTGCATTTAATTAAGTTTCTCAAACTTCTTGTCAAATGTATGAAAGATAGGACTCTATATTACTTGCAAGCCTCTAGGAATATCTATACCTGAAATTCCAGAAAATGTCATCTAAGTTGGCAAGAAAACAGCCACATGTAGCTAGTAGAGTTAACATTTCTCAGTAGTTATGGCAAATTTGGTAATGATAGTGTTTTGATACTGCCATTGACAATCTAGATTTATTCTCTTTCTTTTTTTACATTTCCAATAATTTTCATTCCAGAATATTGTTTCTCCTTGACTTATTTCTTCCCTTCTCCACATTATTTCTTAAGCGTTTGTAAGTTTAGCCTGTAAGTATATCCAGCTTTTCTCTAGAGGGATAAAATCTGGTTGGCAGATGGAATCCAATGATCATTATATTTAGACTCATAATGAATTCACTTTAATTGAACCAGTTTCAGTTTAATTTCAGTGTGTTATGGTTCAGATTACATGCTTGGACAAAGTACATCAGAGATTAGAACTTTTACTGTACGAATAGATGCATTATACAAATTAAAAAGCTAAATGTCGGACCAAAATACCTTAGTTTGCTTGCTATGCTCCAATGATGAACCTTTTTGTCAGAAAAGAAATATTTACAGGAACTTGAAACAAAAATACATATAACTCTTAGTAACAGGCATAGGTGACATTTCAATTCTTTATCATTTTTATAACTCAGGATCTGAAGACATATGAAGCAGTATGTGACAGCTCTGATGCTGTCACTTGGCTACCTGACTACAAAATAAAACCTTAGCCTGTTCATATGATTCTGGTTGAATGCACTGCTTGCATTACAAAAGGCACAGTTAAAGTGTGGTTTCCTCTGTCCTGAACTTGTATAATTCTGTACATTACAATATTATCTTTAAACACGTATTTTTGATAATTTTTGAATAAATATGTAGCTGTGAGGTAAGATTTTAAAAATGGAATTTACTATAAGTGATAATATAATATAATCTGAAACAGCTAAATGTTATCTAGCCATGTCCTTGATATATACTCTCTGAAGTCTGTCCAGGCACTTTGTATTATCACTGGTTGCTGGATTATGTGACTAAGTGATAAATTTTACTGTGATCATTAAGAATGAAAAAAAAAAGTGTTCTTGTATACAAAAATGGTTCAAAAAATGATAAGCAACTCATTAACAGCATTTTCTGATCAACCTCCTTTCGTTGCTGAGGGCACTGATAATTGAATGAGTTGCCTGATTGCTGGAGGAACGTAGGTGCCAGAAATGTGAATGTGCTTCTTGTACTGTGGCATGTAAATCTCATCCTGTGTTAGGCCCGTTCTCACCTCATTAATTTTTAGCTTTATTATTAGATGTTAGAGAAAATTGTATTTGTAATGTTCAAGAAGGATAGAGGTGTTTACTCAGTTTTGGTATGGAATGACGTTCAGTCTGTTTTAATGGTTTAGTGAACTGTGAATCTTAGTGCTGCAAATTAAAGAAAATTGCGACTATCGGGCAGATATCTCATACAGAATAATTTTTATGTCTATTTAAATAGCAATGAAGCCATTTTCTTCTGTATAGTGGTGTATTTCATAGAAAATGAGCACATATCTTACAGACATGCTGTCATACTCTTTCTGATGTTTTCACTCAAATCAGTATTGGAAAAAAAGAAAATGGTACCTTATCTTAGGGGAATGAGAGATACTCCATGATGGCACATCAGTCAAACACTTACCTTTCAAAATTCAGAGGAACTTTTCAAATAAAATTAATAATCATATTTAAACTATTATTAATAATAAATATAGATCTAGACCATTCCAGTTCATCTAACCTACATGATGAATTTAATACTGAACTTTGCCTTGTCATATATTACACTATAGTGAAGACCACACAGCGAATCGTGCATAAAAATTAAAGTGACAAATAAGTCTCCTAGAAACTAAGTTTGCTGAAGACTACCTGAGACTCATACAGACAGCCTTAGCAGAGTGTGAGCTGTAGAGACTGATGCAGAAACAGATGTCCTGAGCAGTAAGGGATGAAGAACTGCCAAACTTACTCTTTTTCTCTCTTTTTTTTAAGGTTGAAGAAAATTTTATTCCTGTCTTTCATTTGCCTGTTTTTAGCTTCTTTATCAGGTTTATTCCTCTGTGAGAATTTTGTTTAAAAATATGTAGCTACAGCTAAGTCCCTCTGAAATTAGTTTCACAGCATTTGAACTTCTAGATCACTTTGGAGCAGATTTTCTCAGTTATTTAGATGCTGAAAATGGCAGATGGGAGTCTACTGGGATTTTCAAAAGCTCTTAAACAGTTAAGGCACTTAGATCCCATTTAAATTAATTAACTAGGTTGAACAAGTTTCCCTTGGCACTTTTGAAAGTTCTACCTCTAAGTATTTATGTCTACATAAATAATCTGATTTTCAACAGAAGCTGAGCATGCAGCAGCTCCCTCTAAATTTGATGACAATTATTGGTGTTCAGCAGTTCTAAAAATTATGTATTTTCCAAATGTCTCGGGTGATCCTCCTTCTCTTTCTTGTATTTTAACAATTTTTACTATCATTTCCTGTCTAAAATTAAAGCTGAAGTTTGGAAGCTGGCTGCATAAACAGAAACCTTTAGCAGATCTGTCTGGATGTAGTGAAAGCAAGTAGAGCTCACTCGGTGGTCGGGTTTCCCCTACCTATTCTGCCTCAGTTACAGCAGTGCCTAAGCAGCCGTCTGAGGGTGTGGAAACACTATTATTTTGGTTTTGATGGAGTCCGCTTCTGAAATTAACCTGCTTGCTCCTGCTTGCCTCATTGGCTTGTGTTTCGGAGCAGTGCTCAGGCAATGCGAACGTGATACTTTTTGGCTGAAACAAAAAGAAAGGAATTCAACCTGCCTATTAAAATGGGCTCAGTTCACCTGATCAAGTGGAAACTAGTCCAAACTCCCTTCTCAGACTTTCCTTTCAAATACTGACCAACATGAACATCAAACAATCGGAGTCACAGATTGGTTCTTCTTGTGCCTTGTCGGTGTAGTTATACCCTGAACATGATGCACATTTGAGGGGGATCCTCATGACGGGGGATGAAGAAGGGCAAGGGAAATTGTGTCTTTGTACCCTCTCCAGAGTTAAAGCCATTCAATATCCTGCTCTCCAGAATTTTCTCTCTGCTATCCGAGGTTTTTTAAAAGCAACCTCAGTGCTAAGTGACCCGTTATCTATGCATCTAGAGCTCTCTGTTAGTGGACTTCCAATCACACAATCACATTGCATGTTTCATGTTTTGGGGACAAGAAGACAAAATGACCATCACAAAAATCTATAAGACCTTTTTTTTTTTTTTTAATCATTCTTCTTAGAAAAATAGAATAGAAATTTCATGAGCAAGAGCTCATAAAATTTTTTATTAATTTCTTTTTCTGAACTGTAGGTCAGCCTAAAGCTCTAAATGTAATTGTAGGTTTAGTCTAAGTCATTCAGAAAAGATTGTAAGACAATTTGAAAACTTTTAAAAATCCACCTGCACACCAACCATCGTTTTGAGTATTCTCTACTTTGATTTAGATCTATTTTATGCTTTCATTGTGATTTGGAGCATTTCAGGACTAACAGCCAATTGTTCTTTTATTCACAGTTCATTAAAGAAAAAAAGAGTTAAGTTTGTTTAGCTGGTGAGTTTTCCAACATTCATAAACCTATGCTGCCATGCTGGGAATTATATCTTGCATGGGTTATGTGTCAGATCTACTAGAATAACAATGGTATTATGAATCTTTATTAGTGACCTTCTGAGACAGGAATTTATTATCAGTTGTTGCCACCAGGATACAGTATTGCCAGTCAGGAATAGTTTTGACTCATGTTTTTATTTTAAACTCAGCCAGGATGAAAGTGTATGAAATCATGGATATTTGTAGAATAAAAAGGAAAATATTTTGCTCAGCTCATGGGTAGAAACTCTGAAAGATATAAATGAAATTTTGTATCTATCCAGGTTGTGGATTTATACAGTAAATGTAGCTTTAGGGCACTTAATCCCAGATAACACTGTAGTCTCATGGCATCAAATGCTGATCTGGGTATAAACTCATTTTGCCAGTTCAAATGTCTTAAAAAATTGGATGCCTTAAATTTATCCTTTTAGGCTTTCTGCCAGCGTAGATATTGCCTGTCCACGCTGCTCTAACTTTGTGCTGGGTCAGGTGTTGTGTATTGTCCTGATGATTCTGAACTGTATGCTCTGATTCAACAAATAGGCAATACTGTTCTTTTCCAAGTCATCCAGACTTACCCACAGATCTGAGTTAATGCCCATGGCCTCATATTGCCCCCATTATCATAGGATCTGACTAATTCACAAGCTTTGATGTATTTATCTTCATAACAACTCAGTGAAGGAGGATATGTCTTTGTTATCACACAGATTTCATCTTGTCTTGTCTCGTAGATTAAACACTAGGGGTTGCACAGGCTTTGTGAATTCTGGTGATTAAAATCAGAAGATTGTAGCAGAGGTGAATATTTTCTTAAGGTGTCAAGTGCTCCACTAGAGCTCTACGAAGGCTGTTTCATACAATTGTATGATTCTTATGGTTTTTAGGAAGCTAATTACTTAAATGGTTTACTTTTAAATAATTGCCAGGTGCTGTATTTCACATAATTATCAAAATCCTTCAGGGGGTAAATACAGTTTTGTGTCAGTAACTTCTGTAGGCTGACTGAGAGGTTCACTGAGCCCCATTGAATGGCTCTGGGGACGTAAGCGGCTGTTCAGAGAACTGACTGTATATTTCTTGTCTCCTTACTGCGCGCTCCCTTGTTTGCACCTCTGCGTGGTGAATAACAGAAAAGTCCCACCCTGTGCAGAAGTGGGGACAAAGAGCTCTGCAGTTTGTTTCTGCTTTATTCACCCTACATGCTGGTGCTCTGACTTTCCAAGAAAGGCAAAAGAAACTGGGAATGCTACAATGTGATTTTCTCTTAAATCTGCTGAAAATTTGCCGGAAAAATAAACTGTTAAAGACAAAATTATCCCTCTTGATAGGCTGTCCCCATTCTGTCCTCCTCCAGAAGGAACTGAAAACATTCGTGACACGTGAAGTTTTGTTATTGCTGTTTCGTTTATAAAAAAAAATGTCCAAATTAAATAAAAGTGCTAAGTACTTAAAGGGCAAGAACAGGAGAAGTCCACTGTCCTTGAGTGCTACCACCTCACAGACGAATAAAAGGTGGAACAAGGAAGCAACACAGAGTGATTCTGGTGCTTCTAAGTAGTTCTTTGCTTTGCAGACTGCTCTACTTTAATCAATGTGACCTCTTGCAGAACACAGTTTTACTCAGGGTGAATTAAGGAGAACTAGGACTAAAGTGAATGATAATGTGAAGCAGGAGTTGCATTAAGTCCATGAGTTTCCTATTCAGATTTTGTTTTGAGGGGCATACAGGAAGAATCGATAAGCAGACGAAAAACATTTTTTTTTTTTTTTTTTTTGCTAATACTCCATTGTGGAAAAATGTAGGATTTTTGAAACAAGACTGCATTATATGCATGTATTTTGTACTACGAATGTTAATGTTTTTGGAAGTTTTAAATCAGGAGGACTGAAATGTAGCCATGATATCTTTTCCCATCATTATTATTCAGAAAGCAGTGTATGAACATTTTCATCTTTTAGGAATGAAAACAAAACACTCTTGTGCATTTCAAAACTTAGCAAATGAAAAAGTATAAAATATCCAGGTTCTTGGAAGGGATGACATTAAATCTCATATTCACAAATCTTTTCTCCTGTTGCATGGAGATTTTAATCTATCCTTTTACTGTACCAGAAAATAATTTGAAACTCATACAGTCTTATTTTGTAATTAAATGTTTGAGAACTACTGCTATGTATATTTGCATGTAATTAGCTTTCAAAGCCCTGTATACAGGGCTTTTTTCTTTTAAACTAACCTGGAGTCAATAAATATATTTACAAATGTCAATTTGGTCAGCAGTAAAGAGGTAAATAGAAACTAATGACACTCATCAAGCCTGTGGAATGAATGATTTATTGGACACAATCATTTAACACTTTCGTAAAGTCAATACAAAGGAAAGAAACATGTTTCTTATTATGGTAAGCTGTATTTGTACTGTCAGCATGTAGTGATTTATGACAAACCTGTGGCCAGGATTAGGATATTATAAATGGGGGAAAATAGAAGGCTCATTAATTTTTTATACCCACAGGTAGAAGACATGCAGTGGGCTAATAGAGAACACACTCATCCAGCATCTGTCTGCAGCCTGCCCTGTAAACCTGGGGAAAGAAAGAAAACCGTAAAGGGAGTGCCGTGCTGTTGGCACTGTGAACGCTGTGAAGGGTACCACTACCAGGTGGATGAATTCAACTGTGAACTGTGCCCCATTAATAAGAGACCAAATGCCAACCGTACAGATTGCCAGCTTATCCCTATAATCAAACTGGAGTGGCATTCTCCTTGGGCCATTGTGCCCGTCTTCATAGCTATTCTTGGAATAATTGCCACCACCTTTGTAATCGTGACATTTGTCCGGTACAATGACACTCCTATCGTCAGGGCATCCGGACGGGAGCTCAGCTATGTGCTCTTGACTGGGATTTTTCTCTGTTACTCCATTACTTTTTTAATGATTGCGACTCCTGATACAGTAGTCTGCTCATTTCGAAGAATCTTTTTAGGACTTGGCATGTGTTTCAGCTATGCTGCCTTGCTTACCAAAACAAACAGAATTCACAGAATATTTGAACAAGGCAAAAAATCTGTCACAGCTCCCAAATTTATTAGCCCAGCTTCCCAGCTGGTGATCACTTTCAGCCTCATATCCATGCAGCTTATTGGAGTCTTTATCTGGTTTGCTATTGATCCACCACATATCATAGTAGACTATGGAGAGCAAAGGACACTTGAACCAGAAAATGCCAGAGGAGTTCTCAAATGTGACATTTCAGATCTTTCTCTTATTTGTTCCCTTGGATACAGTATTCTCTTGATGGTCACATGCACTGTATATGCTATTAAAACAAGAGGGGTTCCAGAAACCTTCAATGAAGCAAAACCCATTGGATTTACTATGTACACAACCTGCATAATTTGGTTAGCTTTTATTCCAATCTTTTTTGGTACAGCCCAATCAGCAGAGAAGGTAAGTGATACGTTTATGAATCAAATATTATCTTCTTTTTATTTTTATTCGGCAATTTTTATAACACTACAATACTTCCACTCTTACAAGATACAAATTCTGAATGATAACCGTGAATACAGACTCTCAAAATTCACAGATAGTAAAATACATGGTTAAAAAGGTAAGTTTCCTATATTTTATAACACGATATTGAATGCAATTGTGGTATCACATTGCACACCTAATGATGTTGACATTTTCTCAATATATCCTTGTTTTAAATAACTGTTTCTGCTAATGCTTGTTATTATCCTTTCATGATGCCTGTTACATGAAGCCCTATAAATCTTTGTTATCATCCACAAATCTGATAGAAATGGTTACATTTCAAAAATCTAGGAAGATCAACTTACGTTTGTCAAAAATAATGAAGAAGAATGTCGGGAAGAAAGAAAAAAATTACTTTTCCCTCAGGTTAGCATATGCATTTTTTAAAAAGAATAGAAGGAGTGAATGAAATAGATATAAAATCACATAAAATCATGTTAAATATAATTCACTAAATATTATATGAGAGGAAAACATATTTCCCTGATCTTTTAATGAGAAATTCAACCTTTCAGACTTGGATATCTGTTCTTCCTTGTTCAGTTCACATGGCTCTTTTCTGATATTGGTCGTGGTGAGCTATATAAAACATATCAGACATTTAACTCTCCTGCTCTCAGTTCTAATAGGAAGACACAGATAAATGTCATCTTCATGGATTTGTATCCAACTGATAGGGGGGTATATGACAAGTGAGGTAGGAAAGCACAATAAAAACAGCATCTGTCCTCAAGAGTGTATGGAAAATCTCTAAAATAAGAAAATTAAGTCATCAGTCCTTTATAAAACCTCTTCTCCCTTTACTTCTAGCAAGTGATTTTAAAAATATTTTTAAAAATAATTTTTTAGTTAAATTAACTTTTACTAAAAAGCTCAGCAGGTATGTACTGATAATTGTGGAAAGATTTAACATATCCGTGTTTGGGATAGCCCTCTTGCCTGCAGAATTAAGGAGTAGGTCCTTGTAGCTTGATAAAGCACCTGCTGATTCAAGAAGATGACTATGTATGGGGAAGACAGCATGACAGATAAAAACATTTTCCTCACTAAAAATCAAGGTAAGCAGACTTACTGAATTGAATCAGACTTGATTTCCATCATCTTTCAAATAAAGTCAGGGGAAGTTTATGATAAATTGAGTACCAAGGTAATGGAAATAAGAAAAGTTGATCAGGTGAACTGAATTTAATTTCTGACTTTTTTTGTATAGGCTCAAGTCAAAAAAGACTTTGGTATATAAAGATGTGGTACTTTTCTATTGAGAAGATTCCACTTCAGCTTGGGCCAGTCAGTTTTAGAGCAAGTACATATTCTGAAACAACAATTTCTGGATATTGGGACATAGAAAATATTACTTAGCTGACAACTGTGCAGTGAGTTTTTATTCACACCATTGGTTCACCTTAGTTTATAGTAAAGGATGACTTGGTTTTGACCTCTAAAAAAGAGATTAATGAACAGCTCTGTTAGGTTTCTTTTATGAAACCCAAGAGTGAACACACAAATTGTACTAAATCACACAGCTTCTAACACATTTCACTTATTAGTTGACTTTTATCTAAAAGTTTTTTTTTTTTCTTCAGATAACGACTTTCAGGAAGGAAAGAAAAAACAAATTAATATGCTAATACAGTAGTTTTGTAGTTCAAATATTCTTTTCTCAGTGCTTCTATCTTTTCCTACATATAAAAATATGTTTCCACACAGAGCCTTATGGACATCATCACAATAGCTCATGCATTCATACAATTAAATTACCTATCTAAATGGAACAAAAATGTAATGGCTTAGTGCACACACATATATATTGTCTGAATATAGTCAAGCAAAAAGTTGCTTGTCATTTTCTTAGTTAATACATGACACCTAAAGAAGAATTAAAAAAAAAACCAATACATTATAGAATGTTGTAATTGAAATTTGATATTATAATCATTTTTTGAAGATCAAAGAAATAAGAGAAATGAAAAGGAGAAATAAACCAAGCAGGCTTTTCTTAGTTGCTTATTCACTTTGCAGATGATTTTAGAAACCTGAAATTATTTTTTTATATGGCTTGAGTTTGCTCAGAGAGAAATGAAAAGTAAACTGGGGAAGTTAAAGTACTGAGTAAGAGTAGCAGTTGCTTTTTTGAAATGCTGACAGTGATAACATTTAACATGCCATTATTCACAACACATATGTAGTTCCAACTCATATTTCATTGACTTAACACACTTGTTTTTGAATAAAAAGTAGTCAAAACTTCTCCAAAATGTTTTGGGGCACTTCTGTTTTCCTAAATATTAGTAACACTCACAAGAAATAGTGGATACCTCACAAGAAATAGTGGATACAATCATGCATGTTTGGAAAGTTAGGCTATATTTACTAATTTCTCTAGTCCTTGAACACAATTTGAGCAGAAAGTGTTTTGAGGAGCTTTTATTTTTTATTTTTATTTTTATGTCACAGTTGGAATATTTGTGCTTACAGACAGAGAAATAGGAACTTAAATAAATGCCAAAACCGTACAGATATCCAGATCCAAAATTTGCATATCTTCATGGAAAGATCTCCTTTACATTTAAGTACCAATTTCTGAAAATGTAAAGTTACTAAGAGATTCTGGCTAAAGTGTAGAGGAGCATAAGGTTGTACAGCCAGTACAAGTCCATAAGTTGTGTTAGTGTCCCTCAAACTTAAAAAATATTTTTAATGAAGGGTATGCAAGTAAGCATAAGTTCATATCTGAGGACAGGCTGCTGAATCTTAGTTGTAGGTTCTTGCTGTGAAGCACATGCTGGGGAAGCTCATCTCACTTCACTGTGTTTATGCAGAGCTCTGGGTCTCTGGTTGACTGATTCAGATGAGTTAAATGACTCAGTTTACATGGTATGGCATCTCTGTAGGAGCAAACATGCTAAAAACACAGATGCCTTAACAAGACTTAGTAGGAACAAATTGATTTATAATCTTGACTTTTGTAACTTATTTTTAGTAGCCCTTTTTAAAAGATGCTGTTCCTACTCGCATGTAAGTTGTCTAAGTTTATGTCTAAGTTTAAAAATAATACAAAATTGAAAAAAAAATAATATATAACATGCAACAAGTTGAAAATGGTACCTATCTATGGACAATAAACAAAAGATTGAAATACTAACCCAGACTGACCTCCCGTAATCCAAGTCTGATGGCTTTTACAGATCTCCATATTTATTATTTGGCCTTAATCTCAAGCAGCAGAATATGAAACCCATGTGATATTAAAGACGCCATTCTGGTTATTATTTCTGCAGCAGTTCTGCAGAGAACAGGAAGAGCATTGACCATATATCCTGTGTGATTGCCCAGTTCATAATTTTGTCTGCTCATTATTATTCCATCTTTGACAACTGCTAAGAAAAGGAACCCACTACAAATAGTTAAATTATTCTAGCACATCACTGAACTGGATAAAAAAATTAGCTCCAAGATATAAAACATCAATTTCCTAACACTTCCGTAAATGTCACTGAGGTGCTTTAAGGAAAAAGGAGTGAAATTCTGCAAGACTGTATTCTGTCAATATAGCCTTCAACTACATGTATGGCAAAACATTTGAAATATTGGGGTCATCTGGAATAGAGATGTCTTAAATGTCATGATGACTGGAATGTCACAGAGAAGACTGAAATTAGCTGAGTGATTAAAACAGATGTTTTATGAACCTCTGGGTAAAATTAAGTTACAACAGCAGACAGCACAAGAGCTGGCTGAGGATAGATGGCTGTCTAAAGTACACCCATATTCAACAAAAAGAACTACTTTAATATCCTTGCATTACTTATTTTATGAGTTTTGACAGATCGATGAATCATATTCATTCACAGATAATAAAGACATCGTTTATTATATTAACCTAGAAGTGTTCTGTTTTGAATGAGTAAATGAATGCTTGTTTCCCTCCTGCTGAAGAAAAGAGGTAGTGCTTTTTGCTAAGGAAAAGGGACCTTAGAAAACACTGAGTAATTTATTCCTTCCTCCTCCTACCGGAAGCAATTGTAAGGGGTAATCTAATGAGGCAGATAAATTTTAGCATATTTTCCAGTTATTCTGACAAGTTTGATCTTCCCTTTCACAACTGCAGTGTAGGCAGAACAAGATGTAAATTGCAGTAGAAATCTTCTCATAAGGTATTATCTTTATAATCTTACTATCCAAGCTGTTTGCATCCTGGATTTGTTCGTCATGTGGATCTTATACTTACATCGAGCTGCTAGTAGCATTAAAAGAAGCTAGAAACACTTCCAACAGTATCCCAAATTTAATTTGACTTGTAGCTACTGCTGTAGTTGTCAAGAGACAGATATTCAATTCTCAGTGGGAGGGAGAGGTGGTTCCATCACACAACCTCATAAGCATAAAAAAAGCTAATGAGAATTCAGGTAGAAACCCCTTGATTTCACCAGATTTCTATAGATGTTAAGCAACTCATCTTGTTTTTTGCTTATGTTATGAATTCCTAGCTAAATGTATTTCTGGGACTGTAAGAAAACAGAACTTCCTAATGATGCCCCAGACTGTGTTAATGAAGCAGACTACACAAAGCCTTTTCTTCATTTCAAAACACTCTCTTCTAATTCTGGTGATATTCAGAGATCTGTCTCTGCAGGTAGTCCGTGCAGTACACATCACAGGAAAAACATTAAAAAGGCAACTGTTATTAAGAAAGCCAAATGTTCGTGTTTCTTTTGTGAATAGTATTTGGTTTGATTAAACTAGAATCTTTAGTGCCAACACTGTGCATAGCATCAGGATTAATCCAAGGGTGATTTGGAACATTTTCTAATTTTCATTATCACAAGATACAGTTAAGAGACTGCCAAAGTGATATTTTGCATATTCGGTAGTTTGTCATTGCTTGAAACCCATGACTTCTCTGGTGCCATTGCTGAGTTTATCATTACTTGAATTTCAATACTTGAGTTTTTACATGTGTTAGAATATAGAAAATTAGATAAAATTTACTAGATTATCTGATAAGAACATCCCTCCCTCTCACTGGAAACCAAATGTTAGGAAGGGAGAAGCTCTCCAGAATGTTTTTTTGTTTTCAAACTTTTCAGAATGTAAATATTTAATGCGCTGAATTATTTCTAAATTGTAATAGTTCCTAGAATTTGTAACCTAATCCTGAGTGAAATTAGAGTTACATTATGCTTTAGAAGCAGAGTGGGGACAAAGAAGTTAACATGGTTTTTAGAAGAGAGCTGGTTCACAACCTGTCATCTCAGAGTTAGGGTAGAGTGAGCTGTCTCATATCTACAAAATACCAGGCAAATATGCTCTTTTAAATTTCAAAATATGAAATTTCAGGAAGGCCACTGCAGTCATGTTTTTGGTAAACTGAGGGATAAAGTAAAAATCAGTTAAAATTGAAGCAAACATTTTGCAATATTTTGTCATAGGACTTTTGGGTGCCTGACTCCTCTGAAATTCAGAAGTCTAAGTGGGGGCTCCTAACCAATAGTCTATTTTCTGAGTATCAATTTTACATATGGAAATTGATTTAAAATTAACAAAAATGATTACTGATCAAGGAAGTTCTTTCCTTGTGCGCTTTGGACAGTCATGTCAGGAGTACAAGATAATGCACATTATAATATGGATTGCTGCATAGTTTCTTTAATGTATTGTTTTACATCATCTAACAATTTGAAATCTAAGTTCATTATTTTCAAGTGGTGGTTTTGGACTAAATTGCAGCCTTATATACAAGGGATAAATGCACACTGTAACATTCTTTGAGAGCTTTCTGTAGAGGTTAGGGCAAAACAAGTTAAGGCTCCTCAGTTATTTCAAGCTGCTGATAGGTGAAACACCTTGCTGAAACCCTTGTACTGTATGTGAAGGAGCAGGGAGAAAAGATCCTTCTACTGACTGCTAAGAAAATGTAGATGTGATGCCTTAAAGTACACAAAAGCTAGGGAGATTTTTTCGGACTGTGCTGTCTGCTCAACAAAACTTAGTATAGGTCTGAAAGAAGCTACTATAAAAAAGTATCCTCTCTATCTAGGTACTGTTCAGCACAGTATGTGGCTAAGTTTAATCAAGTATTCTTCTTGCTGAATGAAAGACCTAGTCCATAACTAATGTCAATGTAATTCTAAAGACTCAGCTTTACTCCCTTTAAAAGATGCCTGTGCAAAGAATATTAGCAGGGAATTTCATTTCTTTCTTTACTTTCATACTAATTAAATTACTCGTATTTTAAGTATGTACACTAAGCACTGATTGTAATCCTAAGATTATTAGGAGTTAACAACAAGACAGAAAATACCAGGTTCTTAAAGAGGAAAGCAGACGATTTAATAAAATATGAGATCATTTGTTTCAATAGTTCAATGACAAACTCGTGCATACACCTGAAGGTTGTATAGCCTGTTCTTTCCTGCATTGTCACATGTTTGTTCCAACACAAGTAGTGTGCTGGCATACCTAGTTATGTGATGAACACCTTTTTGGACATTGAAGAGATGTGCAGCTGTCGTATAATGGAAGACACCAGCATTTTGTTTGTCTGATGTGTTTATTTCTGCCTCCATGATGAACGATAGCTTCAGGGTCCTTGGGAAAGGTGAGGACAGGAAATAAGATGCCAAAAAAATTACATTAGCCCACAGTCTGCTTCTTGCCCAATGGGGAATGTCAGAGAGTTGGTAACAGGTCCTCTTTTTTTTTTTGAAGTCCTCTTTTCTAAGGAATGCTTGTCAGGAAGAACTTTAGATACATCTTTTCTGACTGTTTCTTGGCTTCTGTGGTAGGTTCCTAAACCTAGCTGAGGAGCAGAAATAATTTTGTGGGGCGCAAAAAAAGTATGAGACTTATATATGAGACTATTTGGCAAATTCTGTGCCCTATCTGCTGTATTTCCAGAAATCAAGATCACCTCCTAAAAATGTTTGTCTGTTGGTTCTGATTGTTTAGTGTCAAAAATCTACTTGTCTTTAGCAAATGAAGTTAAAGAGAAATCCTTCCAGTAATATTAGGTATCTTTGTGCAGTAAGAGATTGCTTTTTGGTATTAAGATGCTATAAACTTTCACAATTGTGTTTTGTATAGAAGTATAACTGTGAGGTGGGTCCTCTATGGTCATTATTATGCATAGAACAGAATTCAAGACATTGATGATTTTGAATAAAAGGAAACTGCTGAAAATTGTTCTTCCAATTCGGCCATGCTGTCAACTGGTTCATGCTCAGATAGTCAGGCTCTGCCAATTGGTGCCCAGGCTCACTGTGTTTGAGGAGGACCGTGGGCAGTTCAGTGAAAGCAAGCGTATTTCTTTTGACCAGTGGAAAGCCTCTCTGTACGCAGTGAGACTGGATTTGGGGATTCCGGGGATGTACATAATTTGTTACAACATGAGAATATATCAGGAAAATGGATTGAGACAAATGCAGTTCCTGCCTCTTGTTTTATATTCGGTACAATCTATCATTCTGCATTCAAAGTGAAGAGAGATGTAATGGTTTTTGAACTCAGCTGCCTAATAAGGAGCTCATCCTCACAGAGGCCTGTGTTCACCCAGGGCCATTCAGGTTTCCCTTTCAGACTGAAATCTACTTTCAGACTGAGACTACAGCAGACAAACATGTTTCAGTTATCAACCCGTGAAGCCTTCACCGAGTAGCTCCAGCACTGCTCTGTGGCCTAACAGGATCTTATTCCTTTCTAACTAACTCATACTTCATTAATATTCAAGTACCTGGGACTGGGGAAGGACTGAGAAAACAGGGATAACACAAACTGTATAGGTTTTTTAATAAGCACAGACAGTATTTAAGATTTACTTAAAAATGGAATTGAATATGTTTGTAAATATACAGGAAGAGGGATTTTTTAATTTCGATTAGGGATGATATGATAAATCCAACACTTAAGAAAAAAAATCTATGAATGAATAATGGAATGTTAATTGTCACTTTATTTTTTATATTTTTACTTTTGTTAAGAGTGATTGAAAACCTTTAAATTAAATATTTTTTAGAAGGGAATAGGAACCTTTTCTGGGAAACTCACAACTTCTTGTACTGGCTAGCTCCTGACAAACTGGAAGCAGTGCAAAAGTAGCCTTTCTTGTTGCTTTAAAGATACTTTTGCCTTACTCAGAACAAGTAAACACCTAAATGAAAAATATAAGAAATAAATTTAAAAGGCTTTTAGTTTAGCTATGAGAAGATACTCAGTTTCTCTCCTTTTTTATGCCTTGCTACAAATAATTCTGATTTTCAATGGGTTTCATAATACGACATAGATTTGGGGCTTACAAATATGGTCAAAATACCATGGATTAGAAAATTGCCATGCATCATCTAAGCCTCAATAACTGCTTGTACACAAGCTCCTCATACACTGCATCTGTAAGTTGCCTCATGCTCAGCAGCTAATCAAAGTCACATTATCTTGTATTCCTTTTAGACTAATAACACTCTCAAGGACAATTAGGGTGACTCAACTGAGTGCTGGTTATGTAAAGCACAGTAAGTTGCTTGAGTGTTTGAGCCTCTTGTTATTGTTCTATTGTTTAAGAACTGGTAGGACATCAAATTAAAATCCAGCCCACAGATTTAATTGCCTATAAGCCAGATGCAATTTGTAACAGCAAAGTCCAGTAAAAGTTTGCATTTTAATGTAGGTAACAGAATGATGAATTTATATCTCATAAGGATGGAAATACCAGGAACTAGAAAATGATGGAAGTCTGACAAACTAGTGAGCTTTATACTTTTAAAAAGCAAAACCAAAATATTTTATGGGAATACATCTGTAATTAGACTGTTAACGCTGAATATACATGTAAGTGTGTGTGTATAAATATTCCATTTTATATAATTATAAGCTCTCTCTTGCATGGAACAAGTATAATTATTTTAACTAGCTAAGTAAAAGCAATAATTACAATTCATATATGACCATCCTCAAAACAAAACAAATAAACTCACAAGACTTTAATTAGTCATGTACATTTTTTTAAGCTTGTTTTTCTTTCAGTTTACAGGGAAACTTCTCAACAGGGATAAAATGACACTGGAGAGATCTATATGACCCCAAAAGGGTTAGAATTTGACGGAGTGGAGATATTATCTTTTTTTCTAGTTATCCAAAGAATCTAATATCCAATGAATTAATTATAAAATATCCTCTTAACTTTAGACATGAATTTTCAGTATGAACATATAGTTCTCACAATTTCCTGATTTATGTTCATTTTACAAGTAGCCAGTTTAGCAGAAACAATGTCATCAGTAGAACACTCAAATGACTGTTTTCATGATGATTATCGAGGTCATATTTATTTGATAGAACTGAACATACAACACCAGCATAATTCTGTTTTCTACAGAAAATTTCTTCCTTCATACAAATACTGAAATAGTCAGCACAGTACAATAAAAATAGCTGAACAATGAAGGAAAGAAAGGCATGGAACTTGATTGTCCTTTGTTTTATCCCACCGAACTCGGATGGAATCGTATCTGGTATTCACAGGTATTGTGCATGCCATTCACAGGTACTGCACAACATTTCCCAACACAAAGCAGCAAGTACATGAAAAGAAAATCCATTAAGACCACCTAGTGTGCTGATTATGTACAGAAGAATTGGCAATAGAGATACTGTGGTATGTTAGGTATTTTGCATTTAGGATATAATATGATCAACAAAAATGGGAGCATAATTGAGTTAAAGGTTAGCAAAGGAGTAGGAAATAACTTACAAGAGAGTGTTCAGTATCAAATGTGAGGATAGATTTTTACATGTGAAGCTGAAGAAAACATGACATTTTGCAAGCATCTTTTCTAGTAAGCTAGCACTTGTAATTGAATGAGGTATAGCAGAAGAAGAGTTCACAGCAGGGAAAGCATCTATCTCCTAATCTAGTCATCAAAAAGACACAAGCAAATCAATGTGGCATGATACAGAAATTGGTCCCAAAGCCTAAAATTGCTTTTCAGGCAATCTCTATGAGGGAATTGTTTGCACCATATGTTTTCCTTAAGAGCTGATCTGCTGAAATAGTGTTTTAGAAAGAGGAATCTTATACATGCGATGCAAATTATGATACAGTCAAAGGCAGCTTCTCCCAAGCACGTCACAGTCTATCTCTTTGAGTCATAACAATAAATACAATTTAACTGACCTACAAAGATCAAACATACATATATCAAGGCTTCCAGATTTCCAAGATGGAAATTGCTCTGCTATTCCCTCCACACTATTCTCTTTGTCAATAAGGCCTGTAATTTCTTTGTTTCCAACCTCCATGAAAGCTATCACCCTTGTGCTTATCAACCTTCATTTTTTTCTCTTCTCTTGTTTCTCCTCTCCTTACTTTATAATTTGTCCAAGATACAACAGTCATTCCAGCCGATGCCATTTTTATTCCATGATATCTCAAATCCCAATCCTTTTTCTATAAGGCTTAATGTCTAGACTTTGCACGTATCCCTTATTGACATTGCTGTTGTTTTTTGTTGTTGTTCATTACTCTCACTCTTAAATGTAGACAAATTTTATTCTGACTTCAGTATATAAAATGTTTTCTTTCATCTCATCAGATTACATCCAGAACTCTCAAATCTGACTTTTAGTTCCTTTGGTTAGTGCTCTATCTCTGAAAGATTCGACTAAGAGCACAATCCAGTTCGAGTCAGTGGGAGTTTTGCCACTGACCTTAAGAAAGCCGTGATGTTACTGTCCCAATTGCTGTAACACTTCTCTGAATCTTTTCTCAGTATTTTACAAGCTGCTAGGAGCTGTTCTAAGGATCTAGGTAGGTTAGCATTTTGGACATCTATGTTGGATAATAATGAAAATTTGGATTTTACCACTTTATTTTTCATTGTCTATCTAATATAATCATAAAAATCCATGGGGTCATATATGGTTTGAATTTACCTACAGCTGACTATACCGTATTTTTGTACTTTGTATTTTTAGTTTACTTTCAATAAACAGTCCTACATTTCTTTCAATTCTCCTACTCACAGGAACTATATTAAATTATATGAGAGGGAGCTGAGAAAGAAAGAAATAATATAAAAATACACTGCAGAAAGGTTAAGTATTCTAAACGGTAAAATTGCTAAATACATCATGTCCTGAAACAGTGTCACATGCTGCTTCACTGCTACACTAAACGTTTGCAAGCTTGAAGGAGGCATAGATTTAGGAATGTAAAATATGTAGTTGCTCCCTCCCATCTCATAGGTAGACAGCTAAGAGGCAGGTCTTGATGACTTACTTACTTTTTGCTTTATTGGTCTTAGTACCTCTGTAGCTCTGTATGGTACTTGGGTGAGTGTCATGCTAGAATGTGGGCTACAGGGAAGCACTGTCTGCTGGGTGAGAGTGACGGAGCACTGGCACAGGTTGCCCAGAAAGGTTGTGGAGTCTCCTTCTCTGGAGACATTCAAGGCCCACCTGGATTCAACCCTGTCTAACATGCTGTAGGTGACCCTGCTGAGCAGGGAGGTTGGACTAGATGATCTCCGGAGGTCCCTTCCAACCTTACTGATTCTATGATTCTATGATTGCTCCCCTTGCATTTGCTGTAAGAGGATGGTTCAGAGCCAGCCGTTTTAGTTTCAGTCTCAGGTCATTTGAGCATTCAACTATATCCATGTTCTCTCAAGATGACCACAATGTGCAAGGAAATGGCAAACAGCAGCTGAACAGACTTCTTCTGCATGACGTCACATCTACCGGAAAAAAAAAGTCTTTGTATTTCAAAACCGTCACAGCAGACTGAAGATCTACTCTGGGTAGATTTTTTTTTTTTTTTTTAATTTCAGTCAAAAAAGGTAATACCTAAAATGGGTTTTTAAGTTCTTAGGGTTTCATCTTACAGAACATACTGATATCACACAGAACACTACTTGACCATCATTCTGGTTAGTCATTTCTGTCTCCTGTATGTAAGTGAAATAAAAGCTTTTTTTAAAATTGTGCTAGTCTTCTTATGTACAGAATGAGAAAGATTAAGTCTGATTTTAATTGTGTTATCTGAATAGTAGTGTAAGCTCTCTGAGCCTCTTTGCTCATGGATGAACACACATTTATTTTAGTGTTAAGGAAGTTGTGCACACACATTGACAGCAGACTAGAGCCCTATAGCTGCAAAATGAAACCATGGGCACCTCTACAATGCATGTAATGCCTCAGAGTCAAAGCCAAAACCTATTTTTACTGCATTTAGCACTAGCATGCTGTTTAAAATGACAGAGTATAAGCAAGTAACTTAGATCTAATTTGTCAGGTTAGCCAGCAGTGATGTGTTTCGGTATACCAGTATGCTTATTTTCCCTGAGATTTTTTTTTATTCTTGCATGTCATTTTGGGTAATCAATATTCCTTTCCTTCTATAAAAACATCCACTTGGATAAAAGACATTTCATGGAGGTGCAAACTCTATGCCTTATTGATTTCTCATTGAAATCATTTTTTCAAGTTATTCACAATTCATCTCTTTTTTTCTTAATCAAAGCCTCTTTCACTTTTTACATGATTTTTATATGATTTTGAAGAATCATATAAGAGATTCCTAAGAAGTTTAAATGCATATGTTTCTTACCTGTTTCGCTAAAGTAGAAAAAGGTGTATGAGTGATGTCTATGTTTAATAAAAAGAAAAAAAAAAGACAAAAAGAATAGAAATCTTCTGTTGCTTCCTAAAAGCTTGAGGTATCCAAATTTGTCAAAGAACATTAAGGGAACCACAGTATATGTTTTCAAATATAGGTCCTGTTGTCCTGTTCCTCACTTACACAAATCACCCTATTGCAATCCACTGCAAAGCCACTTGTCTGAAGTTTCATAGGTCATATCTGCTTATTTCAGATAAATAAATATCTAGCTACTAGGCATTTCACAGAGCCAGAATAAAAGATGTGGAAATGTAACATGATTATGTAGTTCCGTAGACTAACAATACTGGTGAGAGAGTTTAAGAAAAGGGTATGGAGCTGGTGGTTTGCAAAAAACTAAAAATCTAAAATTTGAATATGTTCAAGATACTGGGTTGTAAGTCCAACCGCATAACATTTGATTTCCAGCTCTGACAGTTTTGCACCTTGCTGATGTATGCTGTACCTGTTAAGTCCAGCTCCTTAATGCTGTCTTTACTGAGACAAAAAGAAGTTTTCCCAGCAGTTATATTCCATTAATTTTCCTAAACAATTTAGAGAATTATTTCTGAGAATCTGAGGACTTCTTGACTCAACATACACAAAATGCATTCTTTCTTTCTTTTCTTTGTTTCATATGTTCAATTGTCCTTGAAGATTACTAATGGCTTTGTGAAGAAACACAGCTTTTGATAGCTGTCCTGGAGAGTTTATGAAGGCAACAAGCTTCTGTATCACAGGATGCTCTTGATAGATTTTCATTTTGTCTAATGAGAATGTGTAATAAACTAGTGATTGTCATGTGAGAGCTCCTAGTACTGTCTAGAGAGGGAAAGATCTAGTAATGGCTTACCTTTTAATTTTTAGATTCTGCTTCAGATATGCAGATGAGGAGAAACTAGTTGTCAGTAGATGCAAAATTAAATGTGGGTGGCAAACAAAGTTTGGATCACAGCATGAGAGGGAGTGCCAGATTGGTTGTCTTCAGCTCCATTCCCAGTATTCCTGCAAGTCCAGACCTTAAGGTCTACTTTCAAATTCAGCTTAATTACAAGTTTTCCATATGGATTTAAGCTATGTTAAAGCACTTTCTAGAGTTCAAGAGTGGGTTAATCCATGTGTTTGAAGACATACCGTCTTGCATGCAAGAGAATTGTATCAAAAGCGCTAATTACACCTAAATCTGGTCCAACCAGCTCTTTACTACTCGATCAGTAGGAGTGCCTAGGGTGCACATCTAGAGCCAAATTCAAACTAATACTTTGAGATTTTCAGCAAAATATTGTAATTGTTTTGATAACATGAAGTTAAATGGAATAGGTTAGCATACTTACTAAAAAAAAGACATAGTTCATTAGTAAGAAGTGTGGAGTTTCTTTTGGTTACATACTTATTTCAAATCACATAAAACATTTCTAAAGAGGAAAAGAACCTCATCTGCTTCATACTATTTGTAGCTCCTCTATTGGATTATTTCATGAAGTCACATTATATGCACTGTCTGATTTCCTATTTCTGCTTCCAGTTCATTTTTACGGTAAATGAATTTCCATTTTCCTCAACATAAAGTCTATGCAAGCTAACAAAGATACAAAAGATCTCTGATTGTGGAGTTTTCATAACTGAAGCTTTTTTGCAAGCTTAACTTTGCCTCTCTGGAACACATGGAGTCTGTAGTTTCCAAAGTAGCTCTATCTTCTTTTCAGTTGTGCACGAGTGCAAAGGAAAAAGCAGAAGAAAACAGTCTGTATGCTCTCTCGAGTACAGATACTATTCAGGCTAACATTATTTTGGATACAAACAATCCCAGAATGGAGCACAGAGGGGAAAGGGTAATAATTCGCCATCTGCATAAAAACTTGTTTGCTATAAATTCTGGAGGAATGAGGTAATATACATACTATCTCTTGTGATACCCTCATAAGAAAAACCTCCCATAAGCTGACTATGGTGGGTGTTATTTGTGTGAGTCTTGGAGTAAGGACATGAAGCAGACTGTGACTGTGACATTGTTAATGAAAAATTGAAATATTAGTTGGAAATTAAGAGTAATTATTGTAGGCTAATTTTACCATAGTGCATTTTGAAGAAAGGGAGTCTGGAGATAACAAAGGCATTAGAGTTTTTACAGGACTTTCATTGTCGGCTGCTTTTTGTCCTCTCTTGTAGTTAGATTTTTTTTTTTTCCCCTGGAGAATATTCAATTTACTGAAATAGTGTTTTGACCACTAAGAACACTGTTCTGTAAAAAAAACGGAGATAGGAAACAAGTCAGAAGAGAGGCTAGAAATATGTTCAGAAAATCGCCAGAGAGGAAGATGGTAACTGTCTAAAACAGTGCTTACACATTGGTCTCTACCAGACAGGGCCAAATTCCCTATGCACTTGTCATTTGCCTGCAGAGCTATAGTACATGTGCAGGAGTCATAGTCATTTATTTGATTTTTTTTTCTTTTGATATTACAGCAAAGCAAAAAAATTGCACAAGCAAATTAGGGGGTATGGCAAGCATAAGCCCTGCCTTTCCTTTTTAAGATCAATGTAAAGCTAGCTATCATATGACTGAAAGGTGGTGAACTATCTTCTTGTGTAATGTTCCATCCAGCAGGATATGGACTATTCTGAAATGGCATTGTGCCAGTCATTTTGCTTAGATAGTTCTGCTTTTATGTGGGATATACAACTATTAGCATGAAGTGTTTTTAGAGAAAGGAAATATTCTTTACCTCCCAAAAATAAAAATGAAATATATTAACAAAAAAAAAAAAAGAATTAAAAAAATCAAGAAAGCTCTCTCATATACAAGACATTGTTTAAGTCTTTAGAGCTAAATAAAACAGGTTTAGAAACCATAGAAATAGAGCACTTAAACATATGTTTCTTCAAGGTCCCATGTGGTACATCTGTGGACCTGAGACTTAATTGTTAGTTTTTGTGCATTTTTTTCAGTTACAAGTGATTGAAATAATCTAAGGGCTCTGTTACAGCTCATCAGATGACTTTTTATAGCAGAAATCTGACATTGTGATATGAATACTATACCATGAGAAGCTGAAGAGGAATTTCTGGATATATTTCCTGCCTGGATAGAAACTACATAAAATGGAGAGAAGTAAATTTGTCACAGCTTTGTCTACACTGCCTTTTAGGAATCATGCTTGTATTCCTTAACTGTGCCTGCAGCATCGTTCCAGGGTGCTGTGTAGCAAGGTTGTGAAGCCACTGTCCTGCAAAATATGAGTTGAAGTCCCTCCACTCTCTAGAATATCTAATAATGGTTTTAAGGTAAAAGGATGCCACCATCTGTTCTGTCTTTGATATCTCTATTTTATTTCCTTTACTTTTCTTTCTTGGACCTGAAAAGAAAATATATGATTCATCGATAAATAGAATACCCACTAGTAAAAAATGAGAGATAGTGTTGAATGTTGTTTCCTTTAGCAAAAGTGAAATAAATGCATTCAATTCAATCACAGTCAATTTTGTAATTCTAGTTAATTACCAAACCAGAGAAAAAAATATCACGGGTTATCTTCACGATCTTTTGCCTTTCTTTCATAGCAGTGTTGTGCACAATATTCCACAGTAGCCTTAGGGGAAACACAGCCTTCGGCTACGATCCGTGGTAAATGGAAACTGATGACTAACATGGAATAAATACACAGCTCCTTTCCCTGGAGATAAAGAATGTCTCCATTGAAATTATTGTTGAACTTGCATCTTTTAGGTGAATTAAAAAATATAATGCTAGTGTTGCTTATCTCTTATGTTACACTGTGCTTTGTTGTTTGGAGACATAGTGCAGCCAGGTTAGAGACACATTTTCTTGTCATATGAAAGAATTCTCAAGCAATAGCCTTCACTTAGAGGCTTCACTTTAAACTTTGTCTTCCTTTCTTCTCCAAAACTCAAGGTGATTCTATGAAATTTATGGGGATATTCTTCCAGAAGAGAAGATTTTCTATCCTGAGATTTACAGGATAATAGGAACAGCTATTTTTTGGGATCCAGCAAAATGAATCTGTCAGAAACTGTTTCTTATCTTGTGTTAATTTATCCGAAAGCAGGGTTTAATTCTGAAGGTGGAAAAGCAATTTTACAGCCACATTTACTGTTTTACAGTTGCTATTGATTGAGGGCAAAATTTAGATTTTTTTTTTGGTGATTCAATAACAAATTTCAGTGCAGCCCTGAATCTGCTGTCAGCCAAGGCAGCTACTCTTTGTATAGTGGGAAGCAGATTATATGCCTACTTTTCCAAACAGTTAGATATTGCTTCATGACCACAGGTCCAATATATCAAACTACAGAGTGGATCCTCAGCTGCACTGAACTATATAAGGCTTCTGCTGTGGTAGGTATTTTCATCTACCCATATTATTTTAGTATTTTAGTTCAATAACATACTTAGCACCTGAAAGCAGGAGTGAGAAACTAAATTCTGATTCTGAATGCTTGCATTCATCCCCATGGACTTTTATGCTCCCACAAAAGTGCAGAAGTAGGCCACAAAACATTTTTTACATAATTTTACAGATACACAGATAAGACCGTACCGTAGACAAGCCATGTTAGTTATCAATCATCTAACAACAGCAACAAAAGAATTAGATTGATGAGGATGCCAGTAGCATACAGAAGCCTTTGGTAATACTTAAAATAATGGGAGGATAAAATATCGTATCTCAGGTTTTAACCAATTTCCAAGGATTAATTATGAAGAAAAGAACAAGAATAGATTTTCCTGCATCTACCCAAGTCTTTCTTCTATCTTTCCACTAAAGCACCTTGCTTTGGTCATATATTTAGGTAGGATATTTGGTTATACGGATCACACTTCTAACCTAGTCTGGTAACTCCTACATTCTTAAACATTAAAAAAACAAGGTATTTTAAAATAAAACACTATTTGTAATAAATACGTATAAAAACATTTTTTTCTTTTGTCACCAGATTTTCCTTCTCATTAGCTTACCTTTATTGTTTTGATGATCTACTTCTACTGTTTTAATTTTGAGTTGCTGATACCTTTCATGATGTTCAGACTTTTAATTTTATTTATGACCCATCTGCTTGTTTGCAACTTCGGGCATTTATTCCACACAAAAGAAATAAGTTAGTAAAAACCAGAGTCACTCTTTAGGTATCTCTGGTTGTAGAAAAAAGAGTATTTCTTTATGTAAAATCATATCTTCATTTCTTTATGCCTTCATTCTAAGAAGTCTGAAGTTTGTATTTGTTGCACCAAGAAAATATGCATCTGTAAACCTGCTGATTTTTTACTAGCATAGGAATAATTTTTAAGGCAAAAATACAGAATGTTTACATCTGTCCATCTCTGCTGATTACCACAAGTTAATACAAACTGCAGTGTTTAATACCTTCTAAATACATGATGTATGACTTTTCAACCTAGCGGAAGCTCATAGATTTTATGTACTTAGTGAAATTTTCCGATCTGATATGATTGTGGTACCAAAAGTTTTAAAAGCACCTCTTATTTTAGCGGCTCCCTATCTGTAAGGAGCCTTTTCTGATGGCAAAGTGCTACTTGGCTTATGAACAGACTGCTTAGTTATCGTATGGGGGTAAAGTGAAGCAGAACAGCCTCCCTCGTTTGGTCTTTCTTCTGGGCATATCTACCCCTCAGAGTCTGACTACAGTCCCAACATTACATCAGGACAGCCAGAGTGCTCAGCACACTGAGGGGCACAATTTATAGTTGATCCATTAGTAGAATGCGATACGATACCACATCAACATTAACTAAGTTAAATAACATTTTGACAAAACATAAGGCCTTTTTTGTAGTGTAATTTATGAGCACTGTGACTAGGTAGGGATGGATTGCATTACCATGTTGACAAATGCATTAAAACTCTGTAGTTACATTTTAAACTCTTATATGGTTGTGTTTCAGGGGATGGGAGTTCTGTCATGACCGAAGCATCTTTATGTTGACTGTGGAACATTTTCATTTCAATTCTAGTAAGCTGATAAGCCTTTTTTAAAAAAATAATAAAATAGTTGTAATTGTGGTAACAAAAGCAAACGGCAATATATGTCAACAATAAGGTAAATTAGATTTAAAAAGTTTACTTGCTGTTTAAATGGGCATTCTTACTGAATTGTTGGATAGGGTTCAGTGAATAAGTCTTAATGGTCTTAATGAGCTTACTTAATGAGCTAGATTACTCAGTTTCCTTATGACAATACTAGTTCTCCAGATAGATAGGATAGGATTCATTTGACAGTATGTAGACATGCAGTATATGTGAACCTAGTCACCCAGATGTTTAATAACAGATCCTTTTGCAACTTTAACTTCTGTAGTCTGTATCCATGAGTTATCTCTGACTTTTCAGAAATGCTGGAAGGACTGTGGTGGCAGAAATAGAATCCTGACTGCTGCTCAATTGTATAGTTTTTAAATAGTGAATCCTTTAATATTTCTCATCCAAATAGAGACATTACAGGAAATTTCTAACAGAGATAGGAAAAGAAACACTTCAAATGACTGCTAACTTGGAAGATTTTGGCTGAAAAGAAAGACAGTTGGGATTTTAAAGTCCACTGAGATCCATGATTGAGACATGTTCATGTTTTATGAAAACAACATCACTCTTCTGCTGTAAATTTAAGATTCAAAATGTTCCAGAAATAGATGTTGTCTTTTATTGCCTTGTTTACATTGATTTTAACATTCGAGTCATCAGTGCAATTCAAAATCTTTATATTTGTTCATGCTTTTCTTTGTCAGGTAATCAGTGTCATCATAACCTTTGTTGTTTTTGAGATCACAAATCAAAAATTTCAGAATATTCACATATAACTTCAATAATACAGGATATATATTTATCTAACATTTTTGTACTTGTACAAAGATATTTCCAGGCATTTGATTGCTACATAAATTGTGTCTTTGAAATATGAAAGATACAAAAATTCTGCTGTTCTAAGAAACTGTCTCTGTTTATATATGCATTTATAATATTAAGGAGTATATCCTCTGCTAACAATTGCAAGCGAAGGGGATTTACAGGCTTCAGTGTCTTCTAATGGTGCAGCCTAATTTTGCCTCGACAAAGCAACAGGGAAGAAATGCATAACACTCCCACTCTGTCTGTCCAAGCAGTCCAATTTTTTCCAGAGGACAGTGTCCATCACCTTCATTTGTGTTGTATTGCTTTCAGAATGGATGGCAAAACTACAGGGATTTGCTCATCTCACTCCTTTTGGTAGCAGTAGCATATACTCCTTTGCAATGGGGAATATTAAATCAGTATAATGAAGGGGGAAAGAAAGGTAGTCATGACTTTACTGGTGCTTAAGTGAAAGCTGACAATCATGCAGCTTGTTGAAAACAGTATAGACCTGAACATCCATCTTTTAGGGAAACAACTTTAAATGCTGTGTCTGAAATTCTGTCTCTGGGGTCAGTTGTTTTTTTTTTAATTCTTATCAGTGAGATTACAACATGGTAGCCTACCATTAAAGAAAAGTTGGTTCGAATGTTGCAAACATTCATAGAGTGTTTGTTAAAAATCCCATAATTTGCTGAGGTATTTTGCATAGGGTAATAATCACATGGGGAATTGAATCTCACCTCTCCAGAAATTCATGAACTTTTCTTATTGATTATCTTGAATCACATACAAAACATCTAACTATCTCATCTACGCACTAAAGACTATCCCATATCTGCATCTATAGGAACAGTTTTCCTGCCTGGAGAGTCACTGAGACTGCCAGATTCTCCACTCAGGGTATCAATCAACACATTCAAACATATGAGTAGCACCTATCAGTTGTCCTATGGCAGCAAGGTCTGCCTGGAGAATCACCTGGATTCTCCAAAATTCCTATCTAGAAACCTCCTGTAACAATTAGCCAAATCTTTATTGTGAAGCCAGATGAGAGTTCAACCAATTATCTTGTCTCAAATTAGTGAATTCTCTCAAATTAGTCCATTGCCTTATCAGTGTTGAGATTAGGTAAGCAGTTTTTGGACTAGCCTGAGAACTGATGTCTAATCACGTCACTGCATATGTGCAGATGCACAGCCCTGCTACCCAGCTACATCACAGTTGTATGTATAAAACTAACCTGAATTTCGCTGTCATGTCACAATTGTAATTTTACATAGATCTTAATGCATGTACTAAATGCATCTTATTTGGGGGGTTTAGCTACTGTCTGGGAAATGCATGTGAATAAGCCACAGAAAAGCAAAAACAGAGCAAAGCACTACAGCTGACACTTACGTAACACACGTTGTCTTGAAAATCCTCAAACTCATTTTCCTGCCCTGCTGGGCCAAGATGAAGAAGCACATATGGTGAGGAAAGCCACTTGCTGTTGGGAGACCTCTGCATTCCCTGTGCACGGGGAGGAACAATTTAGCCTCATCCCTCACTCTGTTCAGCTAATCTGGCACAAATCAAATGCCAGAGACAGAGCGTGAATACGGATAAATGAGAAGATGGAATTTCCTGTCTCATGTGGCTCAACGTTTTTTGTTAAGTGTCAGGTTTAGAGCTGAGTAAATAGTGGAATAATACATTTATGATTCTGTTTATGTAATTTGACTTGGGATTCAGTGAGGGCTTCTTCTTGTTTTCTTACATTTACCCTACATGTCTTTATAAAAACTAGAATTTGGCCTGGAGTATTTATTCATGTAGAGAGTAAATAGGTTTTCAGACTCTTTGGCTTACCTACTTTTTGTACATTTTGCATTTTCATGAATATAGGGAAAAGGTATCAGTAATTTGGATAAGAAAATGAGATTTTTGCAAAATACCTGCATTTATCAAACAAAATATATGCAACAGAACATCAGATGAGGAAGAAAAACAATACTTCGATACTTTTTGCAGGCTTTCAGGATACCTTGGACATACCCAAGGGGTAAAAGCCAGGAGCAGTCAGTTTAGCCCCAGTCATTGGGGTAAACAACAGCAAAGATAGCAAAGGCTGAGAATAGTGACAGAAATAGCAGCTAATTGGTAGGAAAAGGACTGGCAAAATTTGCTAAAGACAGCATCTGATTTAGATCTTGCTCTCCCATTTTACTTTGTAAAGTAGGAACACAGCTAATATAAACTCTGGAGTTCACATTTACACCCAAAAATAAACCTTGTGCAAAGAGTGTTGGGGGGAATGACAGGAAATTATTTTTAGTGTCCTAAATGTTCCTGTACTTACTGCCACCTATTATATCCCTCATTCTAAAATACTCTTAGCTCTCACCTGAATGGACTTAGTGCATTAACAATCATTTCATTCAGTGCTCTTTGGCAAAAATTAGGTCACTAGTCAGGGTAGGCAGGATACTATGCCATTGATGTAGATGACCTATCATATAATAAATATTTAAAATGCTTTGAGAGATAAAGGCAAAAGAGGATACAAGGAGCAGCACTGAGGAAGAAAGTAAGTGCTATGATTCAAGGATTTATTTCAAAAGACTCAGCAGAGATACAATGGTTTAGGATAACTTTTGTCTACAAGCAGATTAAAGGAAAGATTTGTATAGCTGCTAAATAATAGGATTTGCTTTTTTATATTTGTTTTATTATACATCCATATATCATTTTGCCTCTCAGTGAAACTGAATAGATAGAATATGGTGGCTTTCTTGTTATACCAATAATAAATGTTATATAAAGTTATCATGGCCTGTCTGTTACTTCCATCTAAAATATTTCCTTGTAGTATTATTATCTGTCACAGACACAATTTACACAAATCACTGCTGGATATAAACAACGATGTGCTAAATTGACAGTGGACTGTTCCTACTTCAGGACAGATTATTTATGGTTATAAAGCTGAATAATTGTAAAATTAAAAGATGCTTTCTATTGCACTGTGTATATGTCTCTCTTTGCTATTTGTGCTGATTTGTAAACCATGAAACAAGCATCATCTTCCTTTCAGAAAATGAATAGTGTTCATGTCTACATCACAGGTCAGACTTACTAACCATTGATTAAACAGCAGCACAAACAATATTGGCTCTCCAAGTTTATCAGAATGATAGAAGGAAACGCAGTAAAATCTCTGGCAGGCTAATGCAGGGATTGGTGACGTTCTGCCTGAGACAGTACAAAGTGTGTACAGTATATGCAGTTGTACATCAAAGGTACTTAGACTTTAAGAACAATCTTAGTCATCTTAATTCTTCCAGAAATTAAAAGAGAAGTTTGACATCCAGTTTCACCAGTTTTTATGTAGAAGTGGGGAGGTCCTACCATCTACATAAAAATGGACAACTAGATAAAAGAGGAGTAAGCTGTAGTATGAACTACACCTTACTAAGTACCAGAGAAGCTCTCCTTTGGAGAATAAATCTTGAAAATTCCAGCATGGGAAAATCTTTATGTAGACTCTGTAACTTCTTGGACTCTCTAGTCAAACAGCTATGAGAAACCAAGCTTCACTATTTCTGATTTTCGCAAGGCTGTTTTGTTCTGACCTAAACAAGCAGAAGTCTATGATCTTCAAAAACATATTTTTAAATCCTTGATTATAGTCAAGTTAAATAGCTTGTAGCTGGAAGTCATGATTATCTGCTATTTGGATTCTTATTAGTAACATTTTTGGGCCGTATCTTGTCAGCAAAGCTAGGAGAGTGGGAACTGCTTCTTCTTTTCTTTTTTCTTTTTCTTTTTTTTTTTTTTTTTAAAAAGGCAAAACACAGACACAGCCCAAAGCTGACTGACATAGTTACACTGGCAAAACCTCAATGTGTGAATATGCCAGTAGAGGAAAGCTAATGTTAGTTTTGCATCTGTCATTCAGTGAGGTGATGCAACTATTCTGGCAGGAAACCATCTCTTCCTGGCATGTATCATGGGGGCTCTGACAGCGTGGCCCTGGCAGGTTGGCTAGTGGCAGAGGATCTTTAGTTTAGACAAGCATTAAATCTTGCTTTGAAAAACTGGGTGATCTGGCAAGATAGAACCAGAATTAATTTGGAATAGCCCTATAAAGCAGTTAAGGAAACCAACGAGGTTGGCGCTTTGGTTTGGCCACCATTTTGAAGACTGCAAATTGCATTCCAGCACATTGTATCAAATTCACTGAAAGGAAAGCAGATAGATCACTGCTTTAGTTTAAAAGAATAAGGAGTGTTGGGCTCTTTATTTAGACACATTGGAACCATAACTAACATATCTAGTGATGGTTCTTAATTTTGCAGTAACAGAAAATTAGCATTTAGTAAATAGTAATTGCAGAGTCAGGTAACTTTTAGCATGTAACTACTCTCAGTCATTTATTTATATAATTACAGTTATTAATTACTATTTGAAAGTAGATCAACAAGAATTGTCTTTTTTTTTCTCCTAAGTTGAGGAAAGAAAAGTACCTTTTAGTCCTTTTATTTAATTGAACTGTTTTTCCTCCAGAGATAGAATGTCCTATTTAATCATCACAGCAGATGTGGAGCAGCAATCTGAATATATGGGAATGAAAACCAAAGGGATTTTCTGTTAGGTTTAAAGCATTGGCAGCATCTTAAAAATATGCAATCTGTTGAATTCTGAGTTGGCTTCAAGCACTGGAAACACCACACTATAGTAAAGGCTTTACTTTGTATTAAAAATTAACATTTATAAAACACCTTGAGAGATAGAACCTCAATTTTTATGATGTATTCAAGTAAAAAAAAACATACAAAACAGACTATTAAACTGAGATGTTCTCAATGCACAATTTTCACCATATTTTACAGTTTTACTTTGAATACTAATTTGTTAATGATATTATTATTATTATAGTTATTTAAATATCCATAGTGGGCAAATTAAAGCAAAGTAAAACAAATTAAAGCAAATTAAATTATGGTACCTATCCCAGTCTTCTTTATTTACTTCAGGAAGACAGAACAAAGGAAGTCAAGATGTCCAGAAGATACCACAGAAAGAAAAATAATAATAAAAAAAATCACAAGACATTCTTAATTATTACTACCACTATTACAGGATCATACTGTAGTATCTCTAATTATTACTACAACTATTATATGTTTTGTGATATCACATTTTGTTCCACTATTTTCTGGTAAGTTACTCAGTAAAACTTAATTTTAAGAGAGATGTAACAAAGCTGAAGAATGTTTGGGTATATATGCAGCCAGATCAGCCTATGTTCCCTCAGAAAATCATGGAGTGAGTTTTCTTGGAACATATTTCTGGCACAGGAAGAAGGACAAGATGACTGGAAATACTCAGCATGGATTTGCTTAGTGCAAAGCATGTTTGACCAACCTAATTGCCTTTTATAATGAGATATCTGGATTTGTGGAAAGAAGAGAGCAGGAGAAGTCATTTACATTGACTTTAGTAGTGCTTTCAGTGCTATCTTCCACAGTATTTTGCTATCTAAGTTAGGATTTTACAGTCCGGATGGGTGAACAACCAGATAGGTAGAAGTCTGGTTGGATGATCAGGCTCAGGATTAAGTGGGTTGTCCTCTACATGAAGGGCAGTTAAAAGTGGTCAGTCCTGGGACCTATCCTATTTACCAACCTTATCATGACTTTGAGGAGGCAATGATATGCCCTCTCATCAAGTTTGCAGGTAACATCAGACTGTGAGGATGAGTTGATATGTTTGAGGGCAGGGCTGCCATCCAAAGGGACCTAGACAGGCTGGAGGAATGGACCAACAGGATCATCATAAAATTCAATAAGAACAAATGCAATATAGGAAGGAAGGAAGAAGCCCTTGCAATGATAGAGACTGGGCCTTACTGCCTGGGAAGCTGCTCTGCAGAAAAGACCCTGGGGTCTTGGCAGACAGCGAGCTGAACATGAGCTAGCAGTGCCCTGGCAGCAAAGGGAGCCAACAGCCTCCCGGGCCGTATTAACAGGAACACCACTAGTAGATTGATGGAAAGGATTTCCCCTGTCTACTCAGCACTCATTAGACCACAGTCTACTGAATTCATTCTCGGCCTCCCAGAAAGATCGTGATATGCTGGAGTGTGTTCAGGATAGAGCCATCACTATGGCTATATCACTTGCCTTGTGAGAGAAGAATGAAGGAGCTGGGCTTGTTCAGCTTGGAGAAGGGATGGCTTTCGGGGGACCAACAGAAGCCTCCAGTGAGCACAGGGAGGTATCTGAGAAAACGGAGTCAGGTTTTTCACAGTTATTTATGATGGGAGAGCAAGAGATTATGGGCATAAATTGAAATAAGAGCAATTTACAGTGGATATAGGATTTTTTTTTTCCATATGAGGACAATTAAGTGGAACAGGTCACCCAGAGAGGTGATCCAATTTCTCTCCATTCCTGGGGTTTTCAAGACCTGACTGGATAAAACCCTGAGCAATCTGGTCCGATCTCACAGCTAACCCTGATTTGAGTGGGAGGTTGGATGAGATCTCCTCAGATCCCTTCCAATCTGAATTATCCTATGACTCTATAAGTAGGAAACAAAATATAAATGAAGCAACAACTTTTATGAAAAGCCCCAAATTGCTCAATTGCTTGGCTGAACTGATCTGGATTTTGGTACATTTGTGTAGATTTTCAATTTGAGAAAACTTCAGTTCATAATCTATGAACTACAAATCCCTTTTTAGACACTCAGAATGCTCACAAGACAGACAAGCTGTTTCCCTCTCCGCAGTAAGGCTGAGATACTTTTACAGACCAAAGTAGAGCAAAGGGTGCAGCAGCTGTTCAGAAGTTAAGAGAAGTTTAACCTCATCTTTTCATGGATCAGGTCGACATATTGTCAAGGTTAGAGTTCAAATTTTAGCAGTAGAGACATGAGAATTCTTAGTACCCATGTCTCACATTTTATTTGAACCTAGGTCTGTATTGACCTTGTAGACAACCTGTGTTCAGGCTGCCAACAAATCTCATCTGCTCTTGTCGCAGATGATAATAGCAACTATAGAGAAGGGATCCTGGACCTCTACATGAAAGGGCACTGGCTTGTCCTCTCTGTATGATGTCACCATAGCAAGAGCAGATGGATACCTGAAAATTGCCTGCTCTGCCAGGTCCACCTTGTGTGATTAACCGAGTTCTGGAGAATGATGTAACTGTTGGGTTCACCCATAGTTTCCCTGAGTATTATCAGCCAAAGAACACTAGAGTCAGCCATGAATTACTGTGCCGGCAGGAACAACTGTGTATAAGTGTGTGGGTGTGTTGGTGTGTGGAGGGGGACCTCGCACCAGCCTTATGGCACTAAAGAGTACTTCCCTGGTGCAGAACTTTCTTCAGATTAAGAATATGCCGCTACCTCTCTTTCTATGCATGACACTTATTTGCTAGATGCAACTAAATAGTTGGGCATAAAGACCAGATGTACCTGATATATGGAGCCATCGAGTAAAAAGATATCTTGGAATTGTAATAAAAATGTGTCAAAGGTATTTTAGGGAGTCGAAATGCCAAACTTAAATTATAAGGCTATGCTATTGAGGTAACTGGGTGAAGAAATGTAGACATGTTTGTCCAATGTGCCTTTTTTCTCTCATTGGTAAATCTGAACCTGGGCAGATGTGAAATAGTGGTGAGGTTTTACCAGGTCTACTCTCTAGGAAGAAAGGAGTCCATAAATTCAGTGCAATATAGTACATTAGTTATAGAAATCAGATAAGCTTTTGCATAATCTTAAGGAAGAGACAGCTATTCCCTTTCTTTTCTGAATTGGTGTACTCAGGGCATTTGGTTAGATGAAAGGAACATCAACAGTGGGGGAAAAGAATTGAAATTTTGCATATCTGCATTATTTTGAGCTCAAAGAAAAAAAATGCCAAAGTGAAATTCAGGGCATATATAGCCACATGGTTAGAAACCATTAAAAATATTGCTTTGAATGAAACTGGCCAGATTCTTACAGCCATCATGAACCATGATGAAGGGACACTGAGAGTACCAAAGTAAAGTTCTAATTGCTAAGCTGCCTGGACTCTGCTAATTTGTTTTGGAGCACTATCTTCTGCTATATTCTTTGACATTCTTTATGTAAATGAGTTCTGTGGAGCAAGGATAGTTGCTCTGTGTTCAGCATTTGTGCACTTAGTGCACTCCCAGTATAGAGTCTGTGTGAACACATTGCATAAGATATTTTATATTGTTGCTCTTCATATTAGACTTTTATCTATGACATGCTTTTCAGTATATATCAGTTTTCTTTATGTATAGTTGATGGGTCACCTGCATTTCAGCAGTAGTGTGTTATTCTCACATGTGACAAATACAATGGAAAATTTATGCTAGAGGCTTCTCTCTGTTTCTGTATTTCTAGTGCCTCCAACAGTTTATAAACTAATTGCTCAAATGCTGTTTTTTTCCCCTAGTTACCTTTCTGTCCTTAGGCTTCTCCTAGTTGCTGTCTCTAGGACATCCCTGTTCTCTGCTTCTGTTTTTGGTAACCTAGATTATGATTTTTGGCCTGAAACAAAGCAGCATGAGTTATTTCAAAGTTCCTGTAGAAAAGACTTATTTTGAAAAGTTCTATTCTGAAAGTGCTTTTGAAGAAGATGAAAAGGATGTGGGTTAAATGCAGCACAGAATGCGTAGCGTAGAGCATAAAACAATATGCACTGCACTCAAGGAAACTTGGGTCTAATTCTAAAATCCAGTTCAAGTTAGTGGGAGTTTTTTCCCTAGTTCAGAACTAGGTAGGGAATTCGCAATGAGTTTCTGTGAAGAATGAAATCTGACGTGAAAGGTTTACTGGAGTAATGTCATAATGAAGTATGTAACAATAAAAGTCAAAGTACCAAGGCAAGTAAACACTCAAATGAATCTGATATAGATTAATAGTAGAGAAGGGAAAATACTTCTATAATGCACCAATTTTGACCGCTTACACTGCAATTTCTTCTTCTAAAAAGTAGGAAGAAAACTAAGAGGAAAAAAAAACTTTTATTAGCTTATGGATTTTTTTGGCCAATTCCCCACTTTGAACAATTCAGTTTAAATTCATTGAAGTCAAAGCAGCAACCATCTGTGGATTCATCCTGCTGTTAAACTTATTCTGACATAAGGAATGAACTTGACAAACATTTCTAGCTATGGCTAGTACCTGAGTACAGTCATTATAAGATTTCCTTTCACAAATTGCAATTGAAATGCATGCAAAGGGCTAAAGGGATTTATTTGATTGTTTGTTTTTCTTTTTGTCATTCCATTTTAGCTGCTTCCTTGCTCATTATGCTTTCCCATTAGCATAATGTATTGGTTGTGTTTGCACAGTCTTTTCTGCCAAAGGCTGCCCTGCAGTTGTACAGCCATTGGGGTAACCAGCTGTTACTTATTTAAGCCTCCATCATTTTGTATGACAGAATAACTTAATTATGCCCTACTTGAAGATGCTAAATAAAATTATCTTCTGAACAAGTGTACTTCATTTGATATTTGTCTCTGTCAGGTACTTGAACTCTGACACTTAAGCCATATGCACTAAATATATAAACACACTTTAAAACTAAACCTAGTAGCAAGGTAATTATTACAGAATTAGAAGTTGTTTTATAGTGTTTCTAGAGCACAGTTATTTCTTTAGTTAATACATTATGCATATTTAAAGGGCTTCAGAAAACTGGGAGTAAAATGCAGTTAGTACTTGCATAATAAGCTTGCAGTTAAGGTTAACGATTTACTTCTATGCTTTGTGAATAAGGGAAAGAGATCTCCAATAAATGCCGGTCATTTAAAAAAAGGCAGCACTGTAGTATCTATACATTTCAAAATTGGACAACAAACAAGATTGCTTGCTACTCAGCAAGCTAATACCATCTAGTTCTAAGAATGCCTCAGTCAACAGCAATGGTCTTGTGTTGCAGAATATGATTTAGTTTTTATTTTAAATCTAGAGTGTGAATCATCAAACTCAAACCATACTTTTTCCTGGTAACATCTTTCTTCAGCTCTCTATAAACCAACTTTCTTCCTTTCCCTTTTTCATCACTAGACAATTATGCATGTGAATGTGACAATTTTGGTGTTGCCAACTGGCTTCTTGAGTTTTGAGTGTTCCAAAATGTCAGCTCCCATATTTTCAAATGGATTATAATTGAGGATGTGCCAAACTACATGAATTTATTTTGAATAATGCCCATCTGCCACATTAGCTAGCTGATTTAGCCTTTGGACAAATACAATCTGCATTCAAAGTAGACATCTAAAGATTGAATTAATTAATAACAGATACTTTATATAAAATACACTTTTGCTAAAAAATATAAAAATAAAAATATAAAATCTCTAAATTGTATTGTACCTTATCTAGGTGTATTGATCTGTCATGCAGATCAGAATGCTTTTGAACAAAGGGAGTTAAGATTACTAAGTATTTGAAAGAAGTTTGAAAGTGATTTGTAGGCTAGAATATAGTAGCCTAGTAGAACATAGCAGAAAATCTGTTTAAATCTTATAATAAGGGAACAATTTTTATAAATAAAATTGGAAACAAAGGTAAAATTCACACTTGTACAGAGTACCCACCTATAGCTCAGTAAATATGATTTTGCCATTAGTAGTAAAAGGCCACAGGTTTTGTGTTGACCTGACAATATAAGGTTTTGGGACCTACATGCGTTTGCCTTGAGTTTATGTTAATTGTGATAACAACTGTCTAGCAGTTAGGTGAATATTGCCTAGCATGTTTCACCTTAGCTCTGTGAATGTAGCATATAATAAAGATCTAAAACCTGTGCAGTCAGTGAGTAAGACATACTGGGGCTGGGAGGTGATATTATATGACTTTAATGAATAGTTAATGAGTAAAATAGACAGACTATAGCTGGGAAATAATTTGAGAAAGCTCAAATAAGTAGATTGTGTTAGAAAATTCATAAAAAGAACCCCAAGAAGGCCCAAGATTGAGAAGTAAGAAACCTCTGTCATTAACATCATACACCTTCTCCTGGTTAAGGACTCAGGATGTGGGCAGCTCCACATAAACTCCCTTTTCTTCTAGCCATCTTCAGCAGGACTGAATCTAGTGTCCTTGGGAACTGAAGGAGCGTGAGAGTGCCACAGGAGAAAAGGAACTGATATTAGAAAGTTTATGTAAACAAGTTTAGCTAGATTATTAATGAGACTTTTCTGTCATAATTAAAAAATTTGTACTACAAGTGCTAGTATCACTATAACTGTAATAATGTTTATTGTAGTTTTGATTAGACTGTTAAGATTTTAATTAGACTAGCAACAGCTTCTTGGGTTGGCATTTTGCCCATGAGAAGATCATGAATGTAACACAATATACCATAAAGATCCTACTTCTACATTATGCTGAAGATTCAATTAATCTATAGCGTACTTTTGAATAATCTCCTTCTTCAAGTTTTGTTTGCAGAGAATACTTTTTCTGACATAGCTAATAGTGACGTTGCTGTTACCAGTATTTGACAATTTCTTGGCTTAGTTTTTCTAACTGTGAATACCTACTTGAAATACAACTTGTGCTTTCAGGGCTCAGCATTCCTGAATATCAGGGTCAACACATACGTTTCAACAGATCTGGCACAGATGGGTCTTTGATTAGTGATTGACTATTGTGGCTTTGTCTGTAGTAAGTATGATGAGATAAATGGGGCCTTGAGAAAATATAATACCATAATAAATTGGAGTGGTATGGTATATGTAGGTTGTATGATAATGTGATATCTGACCTACATTATGAGAAGAAAAAAGATTTCCTACTAATATTGCAAATGATTTTGAAGATTTACAAGGCAATACATGGCATTTTCTATGAAATCTATGTTTTGAAATTTTAAGGATGGAACACAGAACAGAAGCAGACTTTAGTTCATTGCTAAGTAAAACATTATAATGTTGTAATAAATGTTGCAGATAAAATACAGCTGAACCGTAATGTTTCTAATCTTCAAAAAATGTTGCTCATTCCCAAAGAGTAGAACATTCGATAGTGCAACACTTGTTTAAAACTAATCTTCACCATCTTTGCTATAAAACAATGTAATTGCAGATGCCAATATACTACGATGTTATCTATAAAGCCACAGGCTAGGTCTACAGATGTTACATATCACCAGAAAGCTTTTTCAAATGTTTCAATTACAGAAAAGATAAAGTGTCTGAAATTTGTATAGTGAAACAAGTGAGCGAAGGGAAAAATCCAAGAAAGTAAAATAAGCAAAAGATTCTATTTTCTAGAGTTTTATGATAAAAAATGACATTTGCTAAAAGTAATGATAACAAGCATTATTTTCCACCATGCTGAGAAACTGTCATACCAGTATGAATACAGGCTCTATCTAAACAAGTAAATATATTTTGCTAAGATTATCCTCAGGCCATGGCATGATCTAGCTAGGCTGATGCTTTTAAAATCTCTTAGACTTTCTGCTGGAACAGAGAGAGCGTATCTGTACTACCTAATGAGAATAGTCTCAAACTATGGGCAAACTCCTGGGAATTGTCTGGGAGAGCGTGAGCTGGCCCAGACCCAGGCCCACTCATACTTGGAGTGCTCTCAATTTATGGTGCAGGCAATTACAGTTTAACTGTGTAGGCAATAAAGTCCTAGTGCCCAGGTCTATATCTTAACATTGTTTATTTTAGTACTATAGATGTACTGCTAGAGGATTATATTTACATTAATTGTTTCCCAGAACCAAGAGGTTGACCTAGAGGTCAACTACTGCTGTTTTTATGTATCATTTTTTGTTAAAAAATGAATTGAGGTGATATTCAGTCTTGGACAACCATTATTCATCCAATAAAGTTGTTCCCAAATGAAAGGAGAGGTTAGTGAAGCTAGGTGAAATGAACATTTGATTCTCAGTTCCAGGATTTGTCTTTTTCTGGGATAGCGAGATCTTGCTCTACCTCTGTGGTAAAATCAGGTATTGAAGAGTCACTAAAAAGTGTTTAGATGAACTAAGGTTAATTTTAGGTATGTGATGAAAATGTACTTGGAGGAAAATTCTGCAAGTAAAGACATAGCTTATTTGTGATCTATAAACTTTGCAATGCGCAGCTGTGGAACACATAATTTTTTGACAAATCTGTATTTACCTTCCTTAAAATAGCAAATACAATGCTGAAAAGCAACATGGTAACACCATTCATTTCTCTGCATAAAATAATTTATTAATAGAAAGGGAATCCTTACAAATATTACCAGAAAGGTCAAAATCAAACTTAAAGTGGAAAAAATCTGAACAATGAAACCATTACCGTAGTTTATGATATGTAGTTATATACAAATTCCACTGAGGCTACAAGATTTCATAGCTACTCCAGCATCCAGGCTTTTATGAAAGTTTATACTTTTCAAAGCTGACACGCATTCAATTTGAAATCTATCATTAGATCTTCCATTTCTCTGAAAATTTTTGAAGGCAACTGAAATGTATAGACAAAGAGAAAGAGGATTTGTTTTCCCAATTTTCTCTTCAAAGCATAGAATCGCAGCCTGTGTTTACTGATTAAAATAATAAGCAAAAGAATATGGCATTTTCATGTTACTGAAGACTGACTTTTTCTCTCATAGACTCATTTTAATTGGTAGTTTTGTAAGGAATATTTTTAAAGTTAAAAACAGTGTAAATGTTCAGTAGTTTTCCATGTTTTCTAACTAAATAAAATCTGAAGAAAGCTTGTTTTGTGAAGTGTATCTTATATTCGGTAAATAAACTTGTTATGTCAATGAGAAAAACAATGACAACTTACTTGCACTTATAATAATTTTCTTCGGGAAAAGGTGAATTCTCTTCACACAGGCCTAAGTACAGAAGTGTATTGTGTAATGAAAGCAATAAAAATCCATCAATGCAAGCTTCTGTTTGGTGGGTGGAGGTTCTGCAGAAAAGTGGGAATCTTTTTGGTTAGTTGTTATAACTCACCCCGTTGCCGGCATTGCAACCTCCCTGTCTCCAGTTCCCTGGTTGCTAATATATTTACCTGCACCCAGCCTTTTACAGTGATTCTCTGTATGAAATCCATTCCACAGTGTCTCTTTCTGAGCTGTGGACCATGGCACTGTAGGTCTTGCTGTCCATTTAGCTATTTAGCAAGCAGCAACACACGCAAAAAGAGTTGTAATGTGTATGTGCATGACTTTGAAAAGATGGGCTTTTTCTAAGCACTCTAAATTCTGCAGGTGAGGATGGATGGCTACAAATGCTTTGGGTATTTTACAGAGACCGAAAAGACTCTTGCTCTCCCCACCAGAAACTGAGAGGGACTGTTTTGTTGTCTTCCCATATCTGTGGGATGCATACGGATTGGTGGCATGTATCTTTATTGCATCGTGTATCATTTTCCTTCTGGCTATAAATGGGCTGAAAAAGGCTTCCAAGAGCTGGCAGTAAGGGCAAGTGCAGGGGGAGGGAATGAGACCAGAAAGTCATTCTGGGAAAGGGAGGTTGTTGCAGTTCTGGTCTAAAAAATGAACTTGGCAGAAGGGGTTGAGAAGATTCACAGAAAGGAGAGGCCAGACTCCACTACTGGATACCTAGGCTTCTCCAGTCTAAGGAAAAAGGCAGTCCCAAAGGGCAAACCGTACAGAATTAGGCAATAAGGGACTTTAGATCAGCTGTATGATTTTAAGCTCTGACTTATTTTTGGAGGGTAAGCAGCTGATTGGAGCCACTTAGGCGCTTCTGTCAGCTTGAGACATGAGTTATAAAACTTGAACTGTAGTAGAAAACTTAGATTTGATTCACTCAAGAAAATACAATAGCCATATCTCCCCCCTCTCTGGGGTAAACAGTTAAAATCAGATTAGGGAACAGGCTGGGTGGGAGGTATTCTCTATTTGATCTATTAAAACTGAGTAGAAAGGGTGAGAAAAAACAGCAATTATGGAAAGAATCTGTTTGTAATCTTATCCTTGGCAGTAGGAGAGAACTCAAACCAAGGAAGCAATCTGGACAAAAGTTGTGACATTACTACTGTTTTTTTTTTTCTTTCCCTTTTTCTCTAATAGCAGAGATTACTTCGTGTTAAACTCAAGGCATGCTGTGTGCATGACACTGCCTCTGCATGTACCAAGCTGATGGGATCCCACTGTGGACCTGCAGGATATTTAAAATTCTAAGCAGTGAAACCTAGCTGAGAGGTAGTCATTCAGCTCCCTACTTGGGGAATTTTTGTATACACAGCAGCTTAGATACATAGAAAATTTTCAAGTTACCAAGGAGGCACTAATTAAGTTTTAAGTACTTCCAAATTTAGTAAGCCATTAAAGTATGTGTGTTTTTTAAAACTCACTTTGAGGTGCCAGAATTTTTCCAATGTCACATTTTAGGTTTCAAAATACAAAAAAGGAAATAGATAGCCCTAGACGTCCAGGCAAAACATAGAAAATCCTCAAATAGCCATACAGCCGTTATCTATTTTACCTGCTGAGGCAGTCAGCAGCTGTGTTACCAAGCATACAGGATTCTTCTGATGAGGAAAGGGTCCAAATCATTTGTGAGACAGGCAGATACTGTGTCCGAGTGGGGATACAGGGTCTATCTACATCATTTACAAGGGACACTTTCTGCTGTGAAGGATCCTTTGCAACTTATGGAGGCAGAAAATGGTCCTTTATCAGTTCTGGGGTGTAGAGAATGGAGAAAGGAAGGCATGTAGGTCTCAAAGTTTTTCTTATAGTGTAAAGGGAAGCAAAATTCTTTTTCCTGTGAGTTTAATTTTCCATCTTATAGCTTCTGACTGTCAAGAACAAGGAGAATAGATATAGCAATCTTTGTTATATCTAGGAAAGGCTTTACTGGACAAAAAGGTTGTAGCTCAGAAGAGATTTGAGCTTGAGGAGTGGCTGAAATTCATTTCTGTGTAACCATGAATAGCTGTGAAAAAAGAGACCTTTATGTTCCTGTACCACTGAGAGACACGTGAAAAATTATTCAGACCTCATATCTTATTAAACTGAACTACTTTTGTTGCTACATGATTTTTAGAGCAGCTATTTTGGTAAAACTTACAAGTGGTTATTGCTCCCAGAATAATAAAACTACCCAGAATGCACAGCAATAAAAAGTCACTGTCCTTTTGTCAGGGATAAAACAGAAGATAAGTCAGACAAAAGTCCAACCAGTAGTATGGCATCATGATGCTTGCTGGACTTGTGCTTCATCAGCATGCAGGAAGGGGATTCCAAAGCTGGAAGATGTTAACAAGAGACATTCCTGTTCTATGTACAGACTCTCAGACTAGATTCGTACAGTCATTGTCATTGCCTTCACACTATTAAACTGACCATTCCCCCCCCCCAAAAAAAGTGGAAAAAGATATTGAGTGTAGTTATCACAGAGACTGACAGCTAACCTCCATCTGAGTTTGCAATTGCATGGAAGTATGTGGAGTCAGATTCATGTACATGCACAAAAGATGTATGTGTAAGTGTGTATGTTCAAAGCCTTCCTCTCAAAGACTGTTGTTTCTTGATGTCCTTCTTTCTCATTAGTTTCATTAAAGAGTACGTAGTAAGAATGATCCAAGCAAAACAGCATCCTTGAGGCATCTTGAGTCTCTAAAGATTATATTCACTATTTTAAATTTGTTCTTTCAAAAATTCCCAACTGGCTCTAAAGCTAATGTTTCAAAATATCTAGGGGCTAGTTCAAAAATACAGCATTCATTATAAATAAATCCCACTGCATATGAACTGTAATTTGCAACATGAAAGAATCTGTAATTTGAGATTTTTTAAGCAGGCCAGGTACTGGTCATTTCAATTAAATACATAAAAAATACACATTAGATGTAATGATATAACTTATACAAAATACTTGCTCCAAAGTGCATTGAAAACCACAGCTTCTCATTATTACATGATCAAATTTAGAGTTTGGTTCTCCTTTGAAGAGTACTTGAATATAAAACTTCAGGCAAATATTGTATCTCTTTAGCATTTGTAAGACTTTAGTACATTGGGACCTCTTATCTTAAATAGACTTTTGAGATATGCCAGAATGCAAATATGTGCTGCTAATGTGATTATTACTACTACATGAATTTATATATTTCACCACGTAACACTCAGAGTTCTTTATTTGTACTCCTGTGCATATGACCTTTTTTTCTCTAACTCTTACGCTGAACCACAAAAGATAGACCAGTCTTATTGGTCGGGTATTTGATAAGAACTTAAAAATATGTTCAGACGCCAGGCATTGTTACAGACTTCCTGAAAGAGGCTCAACTAGTCGTTTAGTATCCATGGATTTGGATTTTCAAAAATAGTAAGGCTTCAAAAAAAGATTTTTGTACATCTAATGGAATTTGCATATGCAGTACAGCAAATTAAATATCTTATTTGATTCCTTCTCAGTTTTTGGAAATCCTATTAGCAAATGTTAATACGATATACGGACTCTTACGAACCAAAATTGTTTTGCTTTGGGACACCATTTACTGTAATGCTTAACCTTGCAAAACACTGCTATACCAGTTTAATTGGAGATCACTCCAAATGGTTTAGAGAGACATAGCTATGTCATTGGTGTCATTTGTGTGTAAACATGCATCTGCACAGAGCTCCTTTCATGGAAGCCTGCAAAAGCTCGCCTATTAATGTAGCTGTGTGAGGTTATCACTAAACGTGTTCATGCAAAATGTAGGTTAAGCTCTGCTTTCAGGCACACCACTTTCAATTCAGAGATTGAAAGGAATGAAGTTATTTCACTGATGTGAGGAAAGACTGTATTGTATGCTTTTTCTGATGGATTAGATTGACGTATTATTGAAATGAAGAAATATGTTACCTCTGTCACTTTCCTTAGCACGGTGGGAAATCTTGGTTGTCTCACCTGCCTCATGCACATAGCTGTCCACGAAAACAAGTTTAAACACTCACAGACTTTGAAGTATGGCTAGTCTTCTTTAAGGAGTAGATTGGGGTGTTCCTCAGCTGACAACAAGATTTGGCAGATTTTCTGTACAATTATATTGTTCTTCTGCAGAATGGTTCAGAGTGAGAGTTCACACTGCAGAAATACATTTGTCGCATTTCTCACCTAACAGTGCTTTAAGTGAGGGCAGAGTTTGTGATCTCTAAGGAAAAAGTATCTAATGAAAAAAAAATTAGTTTGGAAGTTGAAAATACTTTCAAAAATGTGCAACCGTTACGGTGACTGCACATTGACTTATGTCTCTACTTTTCTGCTGCTGGCTAAGTTACCTGAGGGCACTTACTGGTGGTAAAACCGGTTGATCTGAAGCTGACATTCTTGGCAGTTATCTTCAGGTTAACATGATAGTATTGATGAATGTTAAAATTATGGCTGATTACAATGTCAGTGAATACTCTACCAAGACAATGAACAGATTTTATTCTTTCTCTGGGAATGGATGGATTCAGTATCTTTTAGCAGCATTATTACTGAGACAATTCTTATTTATTGTAGCAAACTGCAGAATTGTAACTAAAACTATTGTCTCGTATACCCTTATGAGAAATAAATGTTGAACGGAACCACAATAACTATTTTTAATGTGCTATCAGATTACTTCTCCAGATGAAAAGGAACCCGCTTCTTTCTGTTTTTCTCACTATAGAGTGATCATTGTCATTTCCTTTTATGGGACTTTGGAAGATCAGAATTGCTTTCTTTCAGTAGGTGATAGTGAACAATAGACAAACTCACTCTGAAATGACAGTTTTTTTTGTGTCTCTACAGGGAACTGAGGTCCATTACAATCTGTTTTCTTGGATCTCTTATTTTTTGATTTCTTATTTAGAAGGAATGTGGCATATTAGCATATTTATTATGTGCCACAGAACATTGTGACTAGAATTCAACAGTAATGTGGAAATGTTAAAAACAAAACCAACAACAACAACATCAGAAAAACAAAGCAGCTTCAACAAACCTGATAATATTCACGCTTCACTATGGAGAAGCTCATTTTCTTGTACACTTGAAATGCAAATGGTATATCAAAGATTTCTCATCAGATTCTGCATTATGCCTGTTGCCAGTTGAACCATGCAGCACACACTACTGAATCACCAAATGGTATATTGTTATAGAAGCTTCTGTGTATTAAAATAGACAATACAAGGTTAAACTTATTGTCACTGCTTGTATACTGCTCCTGTACAGACATTTATCATCTGAAAAGGCAGTTGCTACAGCAGCTGGATTATGTTTATGGAAATGAATATGCATTATGTGTTTCTACCACTGACTCTTGATGTTAAAAATCCCAACAATATAAAGAAGCCATATTTGACTATAGTTAAAGACAACTTAAGTGAAAGATCCTTCTGCTGTATGTACAGAAAAAAAGAAAAAAAAAAGAGAATGTGCTTATGGTTTCTTGGCCAGGTAGTATTTTAAAGATAATTTGCCTTTACATGTTAAATCAGTATTACAAACAATGATTTTTCATGCTGTTGTTTCTGTTTCTTCCCAGATGTACATCCAGACAACAACACTTACTGTCTCCATGAGTTTAAGTGCTTCTGTGTCTCTGGGCATGCTCTACATGCCCAAGGTTTATATTATCATTTTTCATCCAGAGCAGAACGTTCAAAAAAGGAAGAGGAGCTTCAAGGCTGTAGTGACAGCTGCCACAATGCAAAGTAAACTGATCCAGAAAGGAAATGACAGACCAAATGGCGAGGTCAAAACTGAACTATGTGAAAGTCTTGAAACCAACAGTAAGTCATCTGTAGACTTTCCCATGGTCAAGAGTGGCAGCACTTCCTAATAGATGTACGTTCGTTTGAAAGCACTTTCTTTTAGTAATAAACTTTATTCTTTTTCTTGTTTTGCATGAATCCAGAGATGTGTCAGAATTCATGTACCGATCACTGCAGGAATGCCTAGAGTTGTTTCATAAAAATTGTTTTTTATGGGTGACAGGAGGCTACTAAAAAAATCACAAACAGATTTTGGAAAGTCACATCTCCTTAAAATGATCAGTTTTAGCTAGTGCTAATTTGATGTGCTGTGCATTGCTGTGCCATTTGAGATATATCCTGACAGTTCATGAGGTATATCTATAGTCATCACTGTATATTCAAAACTAAAAGGCTGTTGAAAAAATACAATGAAAACAGTTAATATTGTTTTCAACTTTAGAGTTAGATGTGGAAATGAAAATAGTCCTTCACTTTTCTACCTTGAATTAATATTTGTTATTAACTTGTCCATCTACTACAGTTCATGAATGGTACTAGTGCCCACCAGAATAACACTTTCCATCCAAGTCTTTGTTGTAGTCTTATTCATCTTGGCACAAAAATGTAATAATTCATATACAGCTTACTCATTATATGTTCTTATATGTCATGGGTTAGTAATAGGACAAAGTTTTTTCCCATGTCAGAAAAGTTCTTGAATCTTGGCACATCTCTAAATTACTCTGGTATGGAACAGTGGTTATAGCTTCCATTTGACTGCATGATGTACAATCTTGTAAACTGGACGTCAGAATTTATACACACACACACACACACACACACACACACACACACACACACACATATATGTGTGTGTGTGTATATATTTGAATACAGCCAGTAATTTTATCCCTGGGTTAGTAGTCAGAGAAAATCAGTTTCTATCAAAGAACTGGTTCCATTGGCCGGACAGTTACTGTTACAGTTAAAGACTGAAAATGAATTTTATGAATTTTCATTACTTTTTTTGTGATGTTGACAGGAAATTGAATAATGTTATTTTGCTTGTGCACATTCAGACAAACCAGCACCAAGTTTACATAAAAATATTTTACTTATTTCATAAATATGCAATCCCCCCACTGAATTCAATCAGAGATTGCCAGATTGAGGACTAAGTAAAAATAGTCCATAGGTTTACTATAGCATAGCTGCTGATGCGTGGAGCATATTGAGTGCAAACAAATTAACTTGCAAAACTTGTAACCCTTCCAAATGTATAAATCTGCCGGTCTGAGCTATGGGTTTCTACAGCTTCAAATTGACACGTATAACAGAGGACGCAAGGAGAAAGGTGTTGAAATTCCTTGTGGATCAGATAACAGAACGGAAATATGAAGAACTCAATACTTTCACAAATCTTCAGAAGCCAAAATAAAATGCAGAAGAAAAAGAGAGATGGATTTTGCTGAGTTTGCAAAATGAATAGCTTCTGAGGAAAGGTCAAAGTAGGGCTTCCACAGTAGGAGAAGGAAGAGAGTTAGTAAGAAAGTCTTGTGTATCTGATGTTTATCTACCATACCTAATTAAGAAATGCTGTGGTCAGGGATTCCTTAAACTGATTATGTAAAATTCATGGGAATAGCTACTCTTGGAAGCAGGTTTACTTCTCTAGTAGTGTGATGTGGAACAGGTTGCCCAGAGAGCTTGTGGAGTCTCCTTCTCTGGAGTTATTCAAGGCCTGCCTGGATGCAACCCTATCTGCCATGCTCTAGCTGACCCTGCTTGAGTGGGGAGGTTGGGCTAGATGATCTCCAGAGGTCCCTTCCAACCTTACTGATTCTATGATTCTGTGTACACAGGGTAATGCTTATTTATTGTACTCTAAACTTATTTTTAACCATAGCATATCTGTATAATCATAAACTCACTAGGAATGTATCCTCATGAGGCTTTGATCCATGCTTGATAATACTCCATTGGCAAAAATTCAGAGTCAAATCATTAGTAATTCAGGGAGTTGTAGTTGTGTAATTGAGCTCTTGGTGAAAGATGGGTTTTGCACTTTCAGAAAGCGGTCCCCAATCATTGAGTTTGAGCAGCTTCCCTGTTTTGTGCCAAAACAGTTACTTTCAAAAAAACTTTTGGAGGTTCCTGTGAATTCTCAGTACACATGCAAAACAAATGGTTTTCCCTAGGTCAATAGTAACAACTCCTTCAAAATATTGCATAATTTCTTCTTGTAGTGACACCATGCAAGGAAACCTTTCTTGTCAATTTTAGCATATGAAGCTGACTGAGAAAAATCAGGCTGTTCCTAGCATTCTAGAAGTGGTGAGCAAATGTTTCCCTTCACTTCCCAAGCACAAATACTGATTATGACAATGGTACTAAGTGAGAAATTAGAGGAGACAGGTAATTCCTTTAGCTTTCAGACTGAAGAGTACTCTTTTCTCTCTAGTTCATTCTCTTGCGTGTAACTGCTTCCCATTCATGTTGTCCACCCCAGGAACATCGGCATTTCTTATGTGCAAAAATGCATATGTTCTGTGGAAAACATTGTATCTGGGACACAGAATGATGAAAAAAATCCATATGCAATTGCAGAGGACATAACAATGGCAACTACTTTAAATGTATATGGGTCAACTCACAGTAACTTTTCTAAATTGCATTAGGTCCTGTTTCATATTATTCTGTCTTTGTTTGTTTGTTTGTTTCATTCCAACATCAGTGTAGTAACTGGAGCTAGAAAGATTGTTCGTTCCAGAAATATTTTGTGCCAAGTTTGTTGAGCTTGCCAAATGAGGTTCATATTATTACTACAAAATGCTAACAGTCTTAAAGACCAGGATTCCAGCTGCAGAAGCATTCAGATCCTCAAAAAGGAATTGTAGGGTTATTGCAGTAAACTGTAAAGACACTTATAATATTTATCAAGTGAAAAAGTGTTTGGATATGAGATTAGATTTATATCACATTTTGAACTGGCATCTACAATGGTTTTCCTTGCTATCATTTTTTAAAGTGATGACACTCAGAATAAACTACGATAATTTCTATTTCTTGATCAGTCCCAGATTAGATCTGTCAAAACTATTTAGGCATCAGACATACAACCAAATTATAGCAAATTAATAAATTACTCTAAATCAGCTGATATGCAGTAACTATTTATTTGTGTACTTTGAGCTTCTTACAAATGTTCTCATATAATTCAGTTTACTGAGTTGTGCTAAATCCGATTATGTTATATTGCTGTAGGCTAAAAGCATACACATGAAAAGTTATCATAAAACTCAGCTGATGCAGGTAATGTTTTAAGCCAGCTTAACGTGATTGCATAGCTGAGCCTATATTCAAAATGAGGAAACAAATGAGACTCTGCTCTCTCCATCCTTTTGTTCCCACATGTGCAGAATTTGCAGACGTGTATTTATTTGTTATTTCTTAACTGGGCACAAAATCTTTTTATGTTCTAAGGAACTTTGTGCCATTTCGGCAGTCCTGCATTATTCTCAGAAGGAATTTAAAGGGCCAAAGGAAGAATAGAATCCTCTTAAAAATCCAGCTGTGGGAGCATGGGAGAGTTCAGATGGGAGCAGTGCACCACATCTGAAAGACCTGAAAGATGTAAATCAAGCTATATTTGCTTCAAGTGTCCCAACACAGTCAAATAAAGCATTTCCTGCCAGTACTGGAATACTGTGATCGCTCAGCAGATTTATATGAAAGACAGTGAACTAAGAGCAATCATTTCATGAATTAGCTCTGCCAGACATAAAATGTTCGAGCTACCTATGCAGGTGAGAGTAGGAAATATTCTGTTTTGTAGCTTCCTTTTGATTATCCCTTTTTAAAAAAAAGAAAGTCTAGTGACATGTAAATTATAATGGTGTGGTTCTGCTGTGTTTTCTAAAATGGCAACTATAAGATTAAAATAAAATTCCTCAGATACAAATTCCTCAGAAACCTGCAGAAAATATATTGATGAAGCAAGCAGCAAAGTTAATTATTTATGCTACCCAATATTATTTTGCAGCAACTTTAGTGAGAAGAGGTATAGGAGAGGAAAGTAGTTATTTCTTAGTTTCTGTAAATCTATTCTTTCAAAATCATCACCAGATTGTTGGGTTTGATTTGGGAGACAGTATGAAGAATCCTTTTCCTATCTCAGCTGTTCTTACCAGATTCTATATACATTAAAAAAAAAAAAAAAATCAAGGAAGGAAGACAGATATGAGAATAGAATAAAGATCTTTGAATCTGCAGATCAGACTATTTTTGTGCCATCAAATTATTTTCATCCTGCCAGCTGCAGTCCTCACTGTCATAAGCAGAACATGACTCTTGCAGATGGAAGATAAGATGTATATGGGAAGCCAAGTTTTAATTTATGCAATGTGGCATAGACCTTATTTTAGAAACAAAAGAGAGACTATCCCAGTAGTCTGGGACAGTGAATGTTGCATGTGAGATGTCTGCACATCTAGTTTAGAATCAAGTGATTCTTGCCTGTGAATTCTAATATCACCATTTCCCTTTTCCTATCACTATATAAATAGAGCAGTGGAGACTTGGCTGTATTTTATTATATAAAGGGATAAAATATAAGGGCTACAAGCCAACAAAAAACTGCTATGCAAGATTCACCGTTCATTTTTACAATGGTAAAGGTGTTTAACCTCTCCATCCTGAATCAGTGGTGTCAGCTTTGCCAAAGAGAGATATGACCAGTTGACCTTGGACCTGAGGATATTATCACCGCATGGCAGCTGTAAAATATGGCCTAGGTTTCTCTTAAACATTTCCACTGGCTTACTTAAATGCAGATGCTTTATGTCCAAAAGCTCACCAGAAAACACATGCCATAGGCACTAGCTCCTCAGTTCCACTGACTTTGAGAGATATGTTCCCCACTTCAGACTTTCTTCCCTTCAAGGAGCAGGAGATATGCGTAAACTTTTCCGGGATGGACAGTTTGTGACTACCTCCAAAGTACTCTTCGGTCAGGAGAAAAAAGGGAAAAACTCAAGCTCTAGACTTATAAAACTCTGTGAAGATCGGCTAAAATATCAGACAAATAATATGTTGAAATCCTGTTACAGACATGTTAAAGCCAATAACAAAGCACAGGGAGCTGCTAACAGATAACTTGCTGTTATATACAGAAGAAATAATCAAAGTATTATAGAAAAAGCTGCAATTATTTTTGACAGGAACTTCCTTCTCCACTCATCCTTATGCTGCCCCTCTCTTGACCTCTGCTTCCCCAGACCACAAAAACAAAGTTAGAACCAATACACAGAACTTGAGATCCAGCCAAGCTCACCACTTAAGTATGCGCTTAAACTTTATCACATAATTCCATGAACATGGGCCATGATGTTTGGAAATGTAGTTGAATTCTGTCTGACTTCAAATGTTGAATTTATGCTTTCCCCTTTGCTTCTAAAAATCCTGATTTTTTTCTTTTTTCTTTCTTTTTTTTTTTTTTCTGGTGTGCAGCTTCCTCTACCAAGACAATTTATGTCAGCTATAGCAATCAGGCAGACTGAGCAGGGATGAAGTTCACTGGAAGACCTGCAGGATGGGATAATACAAAGACTTTACCACTACCAGAATTCAGTCTTGGAAATATCAATAGACTACATTCAAATCAATAGTCAGTCTCCTAAAGGACAAGGATTAAACAAGAGGCAGAAGGTAAAAAAGAAACAGGGGAAGGAAAAGCCCAGTTTTATCACATAGAGACTGAGTGTCAAACTTCTGAACTGCTCACTCACAAAAGGAAGCAAATCACAAAAGGAAAACAAATGTTAGCTTGTGAAAAAAAATGCTGTTGAAATAAACCATGTCTGATGTTATATTTGTAAGTACTTTTTTGTGATTGTGACAATTTCCTTTCCTGTCCTACATTGTTCAACTTGTTTAAGAAGATGAGTTTGTTTCTTGTGATGGCTGACTAATTAAGTCCAGGGTTATGCTAAAATAAATGCAATGGTCAACGCATGCTAATTTTTATACAAAATAATTTATTTCTAATAATAAAGGAATGTTTTGCAAATGTTGAGACTTGTTTTGTTGCAGTTTTAAGGAAAAAAAAAGTCCTTATACTGTTGTCTATTGTTTGTTTAGAATGTGCAGTAAAGGTGGGTGTACAAATAAAATAATAATCATGGCATCAGAAGAACGCAGTGTAAACTATAAGCATGTGTGTGTATGTATGTGTGTGTGTTTGTGTGCGTGTGTGTGTGTATGCATGTGCATGCCTCCGTGAGTGTGTGTGTGTGCACTTGGCAGTGTGTGAATTTATTTGTTCAATATTTTGTGACTATAATATATTTTATAATAGTAGGATTTCTTTTCCTCTCCTCACATTCACAGTAAGTGTACTTTATATGTTTGCAAAGCAAAGGAGTCCTGATGATTGCTATTTTGTATGGTCGTATTATACTTTGGAACCTCCACCAATAATTCTGATCCTTTTCATTTCTGGACTTATAGTGTGTAAGACTATGTGACAGCTAGGTTGAATCAGGCTAAAAGTCTGTTCAGCCTCGTATCCTGTCTCTGACAGGGAATGTAGTAGATGCTTATCTCAATAAAAGTGACTGAAATAACAGGAGAGAAATCAATGGAAAATTTGGAAAGCAGTAACCTAGTGGATATTTGTGTTATTGCCTCCTTAACACTTAAAAATGAAAGAAACAATTTTGACATCATCTAAATTTCCATGTCCAATGAGTGTCCATTTATTAGAAGTAATTGCACAAAGATAAACAAACTCATGTAGATTTCTATCATGTTAATAAATACCTCCAGAGAAGCTTAAAGTAGACAGCTAAGGACTTTCAACTCTGTTGCTATAGTTATGATGTTCTTTAACACGTTTTTTTTTTTCACTCCATACACTACCTACTATTCATCAAGTCAATGAGTCTTCACAATCAGTTCACTATTAAATGTTCTTTCTGTTGAATTAGCCTGGATGGCTTCTTGTGCACTTTTCCTCATAGGAGCTATATTTTTGTGACATATTTTAAAGGAAGAAGCTGTGCTGGGTGCTGGATTTAATAAGCCCAGGTTGAAGTATCCGAAACCGAATTCTGTTACAGTGTCAAACTGAACTCCTGTGCAGTAAGCGAACTCCATGACTCCGTGTACTCAACTGCCCTGTCGGTGAATTTCCATTTTCAAGATATTTTGACAAGACACAATTAGCTCTTCCCAGAATTTAAACATCTGAATTATCGACTGCCGGAGGCTTCAGTATAGAGTACTTGAAAAATTTATGGTCAATCATACACCAAACTGCAGAACAATTGTTAGACTGAAAAAAATAATAAAATAAAATAATAAAAGTTCCTTTTTCATTGAATATGCCATTGAGTATATCCTAATCCTGTAAACTCCCATATGCTTAATTTTAAGCATATTAGCAATGCAGCTAATGTTCTTAGAGCGAGTTACATTGTCAAAGTTAAGAAGACCAGGAAAAAAATGTCAGCCAACATTTACAGTTCTGTTTGGTAAGGTAATATCATTTCATCAAAAAGAAGTATTTTGTGAAAATGAATAGACTTAGATCAATGTTTTGATAAGACAGTTTTCCAAGTCCAGGGTGGATTTTCTAACACAGAGAAAAAGAGAGAGAATTTTTTGATATGAAAATTAGTGTTTTGGCACAGTTCCTTTTCATAGACAGTTTTGAAAAGTTTAGTTTTCAATTTACAACAAAACAAATATCATATTTTTTTGCTTATAACATCTGTACATAATAATATAGGAATTATAACATGCATCTGAAAAAGCAGTTCACAAGATGTCACGTATAAACATTAGTGTATGATATATAAATATCTCCCAACTTCCAAAGAATTGTAAAGTCCAAAGTAAATATTATTCCGAGGTATAATACTTAAACCTGACCAAACAATACTTTTTTTGCATAAACAGGTAAAAACAGAGCTTTATTCCTATGCAAATTGTTGCGTGTGTTTTCTATGTCATTCTGTCCAAAATATGCAATATATTAAGCCTCGTCAGCCTCACTGCTATTAGCGTAACTGATTTGAGAAATAGCCCACAGGATGACAGGATGAATTACGTAATGAACTAGGCAGTTCAAAGAGCATAGAACAGTAGTGATCTCCGGTACTACTTCTGTAGGGTAGTTAAGCACACCCTTACCTATAAAGAATGCCTATTTACCTGTGAATAGTTTTGCTAATGTCGTTGACTCAACTAAGAATTTACAATAGTGCATAGCTATCCACAGTAACAGTAATCAAAAACACATTCTTCTCTTGCTTCCTACCAGAGCTATTGAAAAACAATGCAGATTATATATTATTTCAGGATGGAGTGTCAACCTGATTCTTGTCAGCTCAGAAGAGTTTTCCCTATAAAGACAGTAGTCTGAAAAAAAAAAGTCTGACAACTTAATTTGTGAGTTCTGCTTCCAAGATTGTATCTTCAGGTGACTTTGAGTCCCATTCCTGCAACACACTGTGCATCAGATATACAGGTAACACACAACTTCTGTGACCCCTCCTGAGATTACTGGGCCTTTTTCTCCAGTTTACTCATTACCATAAAAAGTCACTTCTAAAAAAAGGACCTGTTATAAAGAAAAAAAAAGAGAGAGAATAGTATAATACAACTGGAATAAAAATTTCTGTATTTTTGCAAGATGAGTATAAAAAGGGATGAGCTTTAGAAAAATTGCTTCCACTGTACTTTACTTTTTACATTATAAGGTCCATTTCTTATGAGAAGATCAGAGGAATTTGGTCAGCAATAAGAACAGAAATCCCCACATTATGTTGTTACTGTGCCTTTGAATACTCATGAAGATGCTTCATTTTTCTTCTTTCCCCCTATGCAATAACTGTCACCTGTTATTTTTATACAGAAAACTTATTGCTTTTTTAACAACCTCTGTTTTTTGATCTACCTCATTCTGCTCTATATATTACAGCATTGCTATTCATGAAGCTGTAGTTAAACCTTTATCAGCATTTTCATTATGAATAGTATTGTTTAACACACAAAGATCTGCAGGTTAAACTCAGCATGTTTTTTTCTGAGTGTATATGCAAAAGAATGTAAATGAGACAATTGTTTTTCTCTTTAAGTATTAGGTAAGTTAAAATGAAAAGCTTACAAAGAGAATAAAATATTGAGGCAGATATAATTGGAAGCTGGTAGCAATTTAAAAAGTGAAATTTGGCCAATGGTTATAATACAATATATTCCAGTTGTCTACAATACAATTTGAAAAATTAAATTTACATAGCATAGGAAAGAACCATTAAAAAATATAATTTCCGGTGTCCACTTTCACATACCTTTTCATCCTTAAACTGTATTTTCAGGTTGATGAATTTAAGGCAAAAGCCATTCAAGTAAAAAAGGGTCTTATCATTGATTTTAACAGATTTGAGATCAAGCATCAGGTGTTTTAATCATTAATGTAAACTGTAGCTTTTTAAAAGATCCTTGAATCTTTGAATAAATAGCTTTGCCACTGAAAGCTACCTTACATATATATTATTTTTAAATATATTTTAATTGATATTTATAACCCTTCTAATGCCATATAAGTAACTCTGGTGCATTAATCACTTGTATTTACAAAAATCCCTTTTAAGAGATTTTTCATAAATTTCATAAAATTAGATTTTATGAATGAAGTAGTTTATGGGACTGCTAAGCTAGATCTTACATTGGCCTGACTTTTAGAGGCATAGAGCACTCCTAAATCATACAGGCTTCACTGGTATCTGAAAGTGCCCAGTAGCTGGAGCTACTGAGGATCATGTTTTAACCAGTCTAGAATAAATGTTTATAGTGAAGCAAAAAGCCATATCAATCAAAGTATTTAGACAATGATAGATAAATATCTTTGGGACTGACTGAAGTTGAATGCTGTGGTGCCTAGAAGGACCCAGGTCTCAGAGCCTTCCATTTTTAAACAAGGAATGGGTGAGGAGTTCTTGAACCGAATTGCAATCTTCATCCCGTGAACTGTCACCGCTTCTTCGTAAATGTGAGCAGTCCATTGTAGAAACATTTGGATGCATATTAGTCAAGGTCTGGGTTGATGCCTATAGCTTTCATCCTGGAGACAGTGTGACAACCAGTCAGTGGCACTTTCTCCCAACAGAGAAACTGTCCCAACATATATATCTAGTGTATACTGCTTGTTTTGGCAAATATTTACTCTCTCCAACTCAAGTGTACACTTCCACACACTCTGAAGACTTCCTCTACGCTGAAGGTTTTACACAAAGCCAAGTGAAGTTCATAGGAGTCTTTCAGCAGAATTGTTTAGCCAGAGTAACCCAGAGGGATAGGATGATTCTACTTATTTATAGCTCAGACTGTAAACTGAAGCCACCCAATGACTCTTATAAATAAGATGGGCAATATACAGCATCAAGACACATTTTAATCTATTTTTTTTTTCTAGAAGAAGCTACTAAGGTTATTAATGAAGTCTCTCCCAGTTGAGGGGCAAAAATCTGTATGCCAAAAAAACAGAGACTGAAGTCTTACATTAATGCTAGCTTGCAAGTCATGGCTTACACACATTACTGTGTGGCTGGTGTGATTATTCAAGTTTTATTAAACAGAGGGTTTAAGTCTCAAGTGATTTCAGTCCACTCAGTTTTCACAGTAATAAATTACCAGTAGCTGAGATCTTGAAGTTTAGTGTCTAAACTGTTGCATTGGTCTAGTTAAAATTATAAAAATTTTTTTTGTACAAGCTTATGGTTTCATTCTGATCATAGAAAAACAGCCTATAGTTTTAAAAATGATATTATTAGTCATTTATGTGTGAGAGCACTGAAACAACTCCATCAGGACACACAGCTTTATATTACTGTATGTCTGAGATCAGGAACAAGCACTTAATGTGATTTTGTGACTGCAGGATAGATAGAATGGGATCTGAATGACTCTATGCATCAGGTCAATGAACCAGAAATTAAGCAGAATTCATAGGCAATACTTTAACTGTTACATAGAAATAATAATGGAACACTTTGTCAAAAAATCCCCTTTTCAAGAAATGCCTAAATAGCGATTTACGCAGCAGGGTTTTTAAATAATAATACTAGCTGTCTTCCAGTGAACAGACAATTTTTATTACTCACTCAGGAAAGAAATGAAAGAAGGCATTTTGAAATGCTCCAGTTTGTAAATATATCATATTAGAATACAGTTTCCTTATTTATGCCTCTTTTTACAGGCAGAATATGAAAGCAGAAGATATAGCATGGTGGGTAAAGAAAATGTCTGTCTTGCAGCATTCCTTTGTCATGTTTTAACTTTAAAATGCATGTGAATGATGAAGTATATTTCACCATCACATCAGCTAACAAATAGAACAATAGTTTATTACCAGACTTTCAAATAGATTATATGCCACGTGGTGTAATTAAGAAAATACATATGAATCTACATATTGTGGTTAAATATTAAAGAGAGAAGTTTGATGACAGAAGAGGTGCCTACTACTTTTCCCAATTTTGGCAGTATCTATTTCAGAAGTAGCTTTGACCCTAGTGGTACTGCAACCGTTTGCCTCCAGAAAACCCCACTGCAATTTTATGTGCATACTTTATTTTCAGATTACCTACTCCAATCTAACAGTGTAATGATCTTTTTAAAAATTTGAGTTAAGTCACCTTACATAGAAGTCATTTCTTTCTAAGATTCTCCTGAAATTTCAGTAGCTAACAGGAGAACAGAATAAATGTGTCGTTGATCCTAATTATATTACTTGGGAGAATTAAAGGTTGTGATTAATGGGAGAGAGCAAATACAAGAAGGAATAAACCTCATCTGTGGACTAGGTCCTATAGTTCTGAATAGACCTGAATCATATTGTCTCCTTTCAGCTTTTTTCTTGTCTTAAATTTACAAGTCAGATGATGGAAACTGCAAAATACATTTGGTGGAAATAATCTGTTGCATCTATCCAATGAAACGAAATGTGAAAGACATATTCATTTGACAATATTTTAGTTTTCATAATTTAAAGGAGATGGGAAGCTTTAATAATTCTGTTAAATTTATTGTCAGGAAATGGTCTTCAAAAGTTTGTCTTAAAAGGTCACTGTAAAATTCTTTGCACTTTTTGTGAGTGTTGATAACTCTATAAATTTTTCCCTCACACTGAAACACTGAGCAAATACAGAGCAATAGTTTTTCTTGTTTGACATTATAGTATGACAGCAGGTGGCTAGCTCCAAGGAACTTACTATTTTCAATAGTATGGCAGCAGACAGTGAAGAGCAAGCAGCAGTGTCCCCCAGAGCTAAAGCAATGTTAGAAGTACAGTTAGATCCATAATAAAGGCAAAGCAGGCTTTTGTTTGTATTACACAAGTGACTCGCGCCTAGATGGAAGTAACAGCAAGATGACAGGCAGAGGAGTATGAACGTGAGAGGAAAAGAGACCAGTGATAAAACTGCTGTACTCCAAACTTGAACGGAAATAGAAGAAAACGTTGGAAAGTTTCACTGTCAAAGAATTGTGTTGGCTACGAAGAGCCCATGCTGGCCTCCGTTAAGGTCACATGGCAGCTCCAGGGAACGAGCTAATCTTACATATTCCACAGAATGGTAGTGGGCAAGTATGACAAAACATAAGAGCCAGCGTTGGATAAGGTACCAAATAAGAATACAGACTCATTTTTCTTTGAAATGCCCTCCAAAAATTATCATGATGTCCAAGAGATACACACAACTTCTGCAAAGACCTACAAATAGATATGTTTCAACCTTTTCTTCAGAAATTCTAGGTGAGGATCAAAGGTTGCAACATTTCCTTTGAAATGGCAGCTTTTTGCAAATGAATTTGCTCATTCCCTCTTGTCAATGCCTAATTTAGGAAATCTCTAGAGCCTTCCCACTCTCTGAGATCCTGCAAGGGAACTGGAAATGGTTTTCCAAAAGAAAAGAAAACCTTCCCTGCAAAACTGAAACTTTCCCACATAAAATTGTAATTTTTGTAGGACACGCCCCCTTTGTCAAAAATAACTCCAAATTCATAGCTAACTGGTAAATTAAACATATTCAACTGAATATGTCTGATGAATCTTAACTAAGCAAATTTCAAGTGCCAAAGTTGAAATTTGGCCAAAATGATCTTTTCCTAATGATCCTACTAAGAGTTTCCGTTATTACTTTTCCCCTTTGTTGGTCAAATGCAGAAGAAGAAAGAAACACTTACCTAGAGTGGATAATATGACCCTTGCAAACTGAGTGTCTTGTTCCACTGTGTCATCTAATATCTACAACACTCCAAAACACTAACTTCATGCTGATTCCTAAAGAAGCAAAACATTAGCTGAATTTTCTGCACCAGTTCCTGTACAGAGCACCGTACAATCTAATGTACAGCACAGAGGCTATTTATGTACGTGACGAACCAAAATTTAGCATTTGTCTGTAGAACTTCTCTGCAAGATTGATGCCAAAAAAATTACTGTATACAATGCTAGCTTCAAAGTCTCTTTAGCTGCCTGTTTCCCTGACACAGCATGTTCTCTGTTTCTGGGCAGCTACTCTACTTTTTAAATGCTGCAGTGTCTTTGTAATCATTGATTATCAATATTAAATAAGTATGGTCCTTCAGAAAATAAACTGTTTGTTACATATAGAAATCCTCTTTGCTAGTCTTGCTGAGGCACTTCCCAGTAGATATATTTTGATGTTTAGTTTTATTTCTTCAGTACTGCTTTGGGTAGTTCCCCAGTGGTCTCCAGAGTCTTTGGTCCTCAGGACCAGTTTAGAGGGAAATATATCAATAGAGTAAATCTGTGGCAACAATAGTCAAATAGAAGAGGAAACAGGGGGAGAAGGTTCTAAAAAGAGGTAAAATAATTCTAGAAAACATTCCTGGTTAGAGATATAAATAATTGCTTTCTTCTGAAAAACTGAAGAAACATTGACAAAATTAAAATGCACTTTTCACCGCCTGCTTCTGGAAATAATTCCTGTGGCAGCTGAATCGACCTCAGTGGTTTTTAGTCCCAAAACCTGCTGGATTAATCTTTGAATGCTACCCCCTTTTCATTTCTTAGTAGAATATTAATAAAATCTTGAAACAATAAAGCAAGAGAGAGCATACAGGTAAAAATGCATATGACGTAATGAATTGTCAAGCTTTTAGGACTTTGCTTGTTACAACAGTATGAAGTCTTCATTGGTGATAAATCTATCTATATATCAATTTATCTTTCTAGCTATCTTACACATTGCAGAGTGTAAAGAGTAGGACTCAGTATTGCTCACTTGCTGTGTTTAACCCAGGTGTGCAGTTCTTACTCTACATATAATTTAGAGATGATATAGACTTGTAAAAATACAACATGTATATATTCTGCCCCTACTCAATACAGTTTTTCATCACTGCTAAAAATCAATTGATAGACAAGTCTCAAAACAATATGTAGTTTCTTTCTTTATTTCTATAGTTTTCACTCTTATCTGAAAATGCAAAAAAAGTTGTAATCATTTTGCTTAATAGAAGTTATCATTCCTTGTGAGAATTTTCATCTGTTGCCATCATCTCCAATGCGGCACCGAGCAAGGAATGACAGGATGATTAGTTTTATATGAAATTCAGGGTATTTTTCTGTGAATGACAGCTATGAAGTGCACAATTTGTAAGATAAAATAACAAAAATGTGATTATTTCAAATACCAGACTGCTGATACTTTATAAATTATTGCCTAAAGCATTGAAAGTTTGGGACAGTTGCCTTGAAAGTATGTTCTAGAGATAGTTTCAAATGATGGTGTTTCAGAACCTATTTCTTCTCTTAGAAAAAAATGAACTGTAATTCCTAGAAATAGATAATATATAAAACCAGAAAAGAAAGAAACAACAGCACTGACAGGAATGACATAAATATTACAGGTGAAGAAAGACGCTGTATTTTTTCTCAGAAAGTCTGAATTAATTCAGTGCATTTTATAGTTATGTGTATTGCTTTTCCAAATAAACAGAAACTAGATAATACAGTTCATACACTCCAGAGTAGTAATCAGAAAACGATTTCTCATTGTTCTATGTACAGAGTGGGGCTATGCATTTTTAGAGTTTTTGGTATGGTACTATATTTCCTCCTTGCTTTTTCCTCTTGAAGAATCATGCTCCTATATCCCTATATCTCTATAATACATCTCATTAAAACATAATGTTCTCTGCTTTCAAGAACAAAGAGGATCAGCTGTTAATAGGCAGAAGACTCTAATTAATCCTGTGCTTCCATTTAAGGAAAGTGGTACTATTCTAGGCAAGTGCTTCCAAATTTTCTACCACTGGATACTTTTGTATAATTCTTAAAAACAAAGCACCAGGCACAGCTCCTGACCTGAGTTTGATGAGGGCATGCTTAAAGCAAGCTTCTCCCTAAGCAGCAATAATGGCAGTAGAAATATATTTGTGCTAGGAAAATACCAATGAAACTATTTCTGTCCAGGTGAATTTCCCACAGATATGAAGTCATGGATCAAAGCAAGGCCTTTTCTGTAGAGCAAATGTGTAGCATCAGCTTTTCTGCCTAGTACAAGAGGTTGAACTGACAGATGCCAGGGCCAAAGGCCTGGTGTGCTATTGATGAATAGGAGACACACAGCTCTAGTGTGGGGAAAGTAACATGATGAATCCAGAAATATTTGCATAATGTAGGACTGACAACGCATCCTCACCTAGAATGTATGCACACAGGGATGTTAACGTGTTTATCTGATAAAGTGGCAGTAACAACTAGATTCTGTTTATTGTTTCTTTCACATAAATTGTGAAATTTCCACTACATAAATTACTTCCAATTACCCGGGGGGTTGTGAAGTTAACTTTGCAATGAATGAACTCAAGGTTTCTCGGAGATATTGGACTAAAGAGACTGATAGCAGGTCACTTTCAGCTATCCACAATGTTTACACTCACTTCAGTTTTCCACCCAAGGCTGACTTTGACAACAGAATATGTAATACACAGCAGTAGTTATAAATTTTACATTGTCTTTTCGGTAAATTGAGTCAAAGTCTCAAAAATAAAGACAGAAAGAAAGGCAAAAAAAAAAAAAAAAAAAAAAAAAAAAAAAAAAGAAGTTGATTGTATCCCAGGTGAATTGCAAGCTGATAGTTATTCAGATACACAATGCAAATAGCAATGTGCTGACATGTGAAGAGATCAAAGTATTCAAACAGTCAGCCAGATCTTTGAGGAGCAATTAAATGAGTCTACAGAGGTACTACTCCTGCATCAAAAAGTGGAAAGCCTCCTGTATTAAAGTAATACAAATTATCCAACATTCTGTGAAAAAAATAATTAGTATATCCTACAAAGAATTGCTGGCTGTTTATGTTTTGTACATGAGGATTACTATATTTCAGTCAATACTGCTGATTCTAGTAAATATTTTAATCACTGAAAAATAGTCATATTTTTCTGTTAAAATTGTAGCCCTTATTTTCAAACTTCTAGCTTATTTTAGGAAACTGGCAGTACTGACACTAACAGGAGCCCAGGACATGGGCAGAAGTGGATCCATGCGAAGCTGAGAAAGTGGAGGCAGATGCTTCTCTGTATGTAATAAATCAATTTAAAGAAGCATGTGCATGTGAGCCCTCGAGGACCTGTAAGTGAAGATGAGTTTGAGAATCTCAGAAGCTGGTGCTTGTCTTCTATCTGACAGTCTCCATTAACACTTCAAATGTCAGGTTCTGACAACAAGGCCCATCTGGATGGCATAAACCAATACTAACCTGGCAGAACAGCAGAGAAATATATTGGGGAGGGGGTGATACCCCAAATCCTCATATACAAAAGAAGTTAGATGCAGAAGCTGACTAAGGAACAGAAATCCATACAATCTGTTCTACAAACTATGGTTCAAGGAGTGCATTAATAGCAGCATTCAGGATGAATTGCACTGTTTATATCATTTAAATACAATGTCATTTATCTTTTTTATCAAGGTGTTCATGGATGGCATATTGTAGCAGGATGATATCTTCTGACTCTTAGTGTTTTAGAATTTGCAAGCTATGTGAGAATATCCATCTATATTTCATCAGCAGTATCTGAAAAAGGCGCTTGGGCTGACAGATTGTCAGTACATCTGGAAGAGCATAGCTGGTGAGCCACTCATAAAGACAACAATAACAGGGTAAAGATGCTTAGATCATTTGCCACTGTTGAACACCTTTCTGTAATGTGTCAGTTTTGAGTCTAGTTTTGAGGATAATCTGAGGGTTTTTGTTTGTTTTTGGAAGCAGAGACTCTTCCATTCTGCAGACTGCTGTTTAGGCCACTAGCCCGCGGCTGACAGACACTCAGTTTGAAACTCCCTTTGTGTGAGATTCACATAAAACAGGAGAGGAACCGTTGGCACACATCAGCTCTCTTCTGTAACAAGGCTATGAACTTTGCTGTCCTGTGATCAGAAATGATGAGAGAATCCAGTACTCTGGAATTTCTCAAACAAAATACCACACCATTGGTCTAGAGGTGAGCATAATTTTCTTTCTTTGAAAACATTTGAAAGTTGCTGCTTCATTCTCCATTATAAGGAAAAAATCTCAACATGTCAATAGTTTCCGTAGGACAGAGTTGATACTCCCTCATACAATACATATTTAAAAAATTGTTGGTACCTTACATAAGGTAGTTAATTCTGTTCTGCAGTTTTGCTTTAATCTCTCTCTGACAGAATAAGCAGCTTACCATGAACAGTTAAAATGATAAGTCTCGTAACCTGGTAAGTTTTTATGTGTATGTGAAGCTGCACGTGTGATTTGGCTATCAGGCCTTATGTGTCAGTAATCTCTTATCAGCATCAGTGAGTGGTACACAGTTTCAGCAAACTCACAGTATGGACAGAACGAGTTGAATCTGTTCCTTCATCTCATAGGACTCTGGAGCATTAACACCATTTCTGTAGATAATTATCTAAGAGAGAAATCAGCTGCCTATGAAATCATTTCTTACTGACTAGTAAAGGAACTTAGACATTAACTTGAGGAATTTCCCTAGTTAAAAACATAGCATTTAAGTGCAAATTAGGGACTTAGTTATGAGGACTGGATCCCTCTGAATAACATTTATTTTTGTGGCAACATTTCAGTTTCTCAAGATGCAATTATCTTTTGTTCCTCTTAAAAAGAAGGACTGAAAAGCAACCATAATGTTCTTTCCTTCACGTGAAATTAATATTCCATTTATACTCTAATAGCAGAATTTAACAAAATTAAATTGTGATGTTATTTCCGCACATTATTATAATCTGAATTTTGACGGATTCCTTGATGAGATTCCTTTGCTTGCTATCTTTATTTCAACAGATTTACATGATAGAATTCTGTACTATAATTGTATAGGTTCTATCTTTGTTAAAATTCCACTACTATAACATTATTGAACATTTTATTTTGCACTAGATGTGCATAGCAGTTTAGAAATGAATAAAGAAGAGAAGCTCCATATCCTAAGTTATATGGATAACAAAATGAGAGAGAAAAAACAAAAGTGTGAGAGAGAAAGAATTGCAGCAGCAGATAATCAATAAAGATCAGAAAGGAAATACTGACCTTAAAGAATATAGTTAATTATAAAAGATTTTTAAAAATGCATATAATCTATTCTGCTTTCTCCTAATATATAAAATATCTAATCACCGATATATTACTTTGAGAAAGGGAATTTGTGTAGGCTCTCTCTTAAAAAGAATCTTTTATATTGCAGGAGATGTTTGGCATTATGGTATTAAGTGGCATAGATAACAAGTTTCCTGACTCAAATATTTTTTGTTTGCTTGTTTCTTTGTTTATTTAGAAGAGCTCAGACTTGTCCAGGCCAGTCTGATCTGCAGCTAGCACTTTATTAATAGACTTTGTCATAGTAGCCTGTGCTTCGATGATGTAAAACAGCATCTTTTAACTATAATATGCATCTCAGATCCACAGGTGTACTAAATACAATCAAAATCTAATAGGTATGAAGCTTAGGGACTGGAGGCTTTTCTGCCCATCTGAACTTATTTCTCCATCAGAGTTCCAATCCACCCCCCCGGGAGTCATCTAATGTAATTGTTTTTTGAATGGCTTCAGTGATTTTGCTTTAAAAACAATGCCCACTAGGCTTTTCCACACATTTCTAATCTTTTTCTATGAAGATGTTTTTTCTGGCGTCTACTTGGAGTTAATTTTTGTTTAATTTTCCATTATTTCCTGGAGGTAAAAAAATTAAAACTTTTGACACTATGCATATATATTTAATTCAAGACTTCATGTGTAATATGTGACTCAGTAGAATACTTAATAGTTATCAATTAATGCTCATACTTCTTAAGCTTAGGAGCAAACATGACATTATTTGCTAATGCCTATACATATTTATACATATATTTATACATATATATCCATATAATGAATATAATTTATTAAGAAATCTTCTACAGATAGCAATGTATTTTCTACAGTGGAACTGGTTTTATAACTAGATTCAGCAGATTTCACAGTATTCGCTAGATTTAGCCATACATTCTTCTCACTGTGAAATTAATCCAAAGTTTTCTGGTAGTATGTCCTGAAATCTTCTAGAGAGTTGAGGGCATCCAATTTTCACTAAAATGCCCAGGTTGCAACAGAACTTAATCATAAGAATCTAATTTCCAGATCATTAAATTGTCACTGTCTAAAAGGAAAACCGTCTGTTAGAATAGTTTTCCTGCCACAACCGTTTCCCATATTGATGTTTTCTGAGGAATTTGGAAATAAGTAGAAAATAAACAGCAGAGAATCGTGACGAGGGTTACAACTTGGGCACTATGCCTGGTACTGTAGCAGTGTGACAGAGCTGCTGCTAGCTCGAGGAAAATCCACAAAGCAATTTAGGTGTTATAGTGCTGAGCTCAGAGATTAAGACTGAAAGTCAAAATAAACTTCAATTAAAAACCTGTTCAAACCAGCCTAACATTTGCTTTTAGCCAGGCCTGAATCGGACTGAAGCCTCGATGGACACAAACAGAAGCTAAACCAACATTTTTTTCTAAAATTGTAATCCAGCTAAAAAGGTGATGTTCCTAAAATAAGGTGTTTTCAGAGGTTTTTTCTGTATCCATATGTGTTTGTGCTCATGTATGGATTAACTAGGGGCTAGAAGTTTTCTCTTCTGCCATCTCCCAGCTGACCAATTCCCTGCTGTGGAGCTCTGTCCTGGTCTCAGCTGCAGTTTCTGCCCAGCTCATCAGGGAGAGGGATGAAAGGTAAGAGATGATGCTCTGACGCCCGGACTCTGCACTGAAAAGGAGTCAAAAGTTCACATCTGCTCCATTGGATAACTCTGCAGTTTTACCTGTTGGACTTTCCAACCAAACACGTAGGAGGAAGTGTCAAGTTAGTGAATCAACTAATGCCACCAAGACTGCAATATTATGCAGTTTTGGATGCTTTTCAAACTAACAGTCAACAGACAAGGGATGATCTTTATTTTTAAACATTAGTGGCTGAAAAACAATAGTGAGCAGAGTGAGAAAGTGGAGAAGCAGTTACAAATAATATTAACAACAGGAGAGATACTGTTGATGGTATAACTGAAGAACTGCATGTATATTCTTCTAATTCTAGTTCCATAACTCACAATATCCTACACTTAAAAGGACTTTCAATAAAAAAAACAATATTTACTTATTCAGAGAGATTTAAATGATGAAAATATAAGTGTCCAGACAGTTTGCATGATTCTAAGATTTTTTAAGTGGGAATTTTGTATGGACATAGCCCAAAGTCATTTTAGTTAGACAAGCCTCTTTTCTGCAAAGTACCTGCAACTTCATAGCAAGATTTTGTAATTAGGGACCATAAAGTAGAGGAATATGGAAACACACACCTACTAAGCTGTTGACATATTCCTTAAGATCATCCTCCCACTAAGCAAAGAACAACATAGATTCCCTTATCTATTCATTTTCTTGTGATAAATGAGCTTGTTCTACAATGAGAATCCAAGTGAGAAGGTGTAAAATAGACTGTTTCAGTTAATGCTGCAGTAGTTGCATCATTTTGGTTACAAGTACAAAATTTAAATGTCTTTTGTTCAGTAAAAATTGAGAGTTGTAGGTTGAGATACATCCAAAGAACAAATCTGTAGAGGGAGAAGATTGATTTTTCTATTATGAACATAGTTATCTTTAATCTATATATAACTTGTCTAGAAAAATGTTTCTCTTTGGAACAGAATAAAATATTCTTCCACTAATGGAATATCTTAAGAATAATGAAATGATATTAGAATTAAGCTGCATGATTATGATGGCTAAAAATATATAACTTGAGAAACACAGATAAGCAGCCCTTATACATTGACAAAGGTTTTGATTGTTATAGAACAAAAAACCAAAAACAGAATCATGTTAAGAATCAATAAAGTTACCATTAATATAAAAATGATTCCATATACATCATATGACAAAAATGCATTATGAATTAACAAGTAAAAATCTTAGAATCCACTGCTTATGGAGATTTTCTTAAGTAAGGAGATCTAAAATTTCTCAGCTATTACACTACAGATAACCTCCCTTCTCAAAAAGCAACCTGTTTAGGTTGATATAATGTTGTTTAAAGTTTTGATCCAAAAATCTGCCTAAACAACACTTCTTCAGCAATAAAGAAGGCAAAAACTCAGATAAAGTAATGATAGTTCTAATTCCAGAAACACAAACCTACCAGTATTCAAGATATCCTTAGACATATTTATTGCTAAATACATTTAAAATGAGCATAGTTTAAACATATAGTTATGTTTCTCTTTAATTATCTTAAAATGGAAGGTAAGATGGTACACTGTATCTATTTTCCAACATCATGCAGCCTATTTATCAGAATAGCCTTTCAGATGTCCCATATAAAATTTGTACAAACCTATTTGCACACTGAAACAATGATCTGAAAACCAAACAACTAACTACAAAACCCTCTACTTGGAAAAATAAATGTAGTCTTGCATGAGCAAATACAAAGGGTCGATTCATAGGAAGAGAATCATGAAAATATCTTAAAAATTTGGAAGCATGCTTTGAAACCTTGACAAGTTTTAATGAAAGATTTTTTTTTCTCTGAATGAAATAGACAGAAATATAGACATCTAGCAGTTTAAGTCCAGTCAAGGTCCCTGGACTTCACCAGAGTTAGATTTTACTGCAAGATTTTACCAGAGAATGTTGCCATGAAAACCTAATTCATGGTAAAGAAGGGAATGATGCTTAAAACATAGATATGAAAGAAGAATATGAATTATTTCTTGATATAATCTCTTGAATTTCTTCTCAAACAACAATCTACCTCATTTCTATTGTGTAAAAAACAATAACTTTCCTTCCTCTGTGAAAAATCCCAAGATACTAGAAACATTTCAAACTGTGGGTAAGCATAGAAGCACAAGATTAGATAGACCAAATGTTAGCAACTGGCAAACATCAAAAGATTTAGGCAAGAGGTCGAAAGTTCAGGTTGTGATAGTCCTAGAGCCTCTGAGATTTTAAAAAATTAAAAAAAAGATGAACTAACGTAGCGTATTTTGATTCTTCTTTATCCATCAGTTATATTATTTTTTTTAAGTAAATAAAGAATGTTCAGAAAACCTCAAGGATCACCAACTGGGTGCAAGAGGTTAATTCCATTGCCTGATCTCATAAACTCAGCTTAATACTTTTGGAATTTTCAGCTGTATCTGTAGCTTTTATTTCCAATTCTTCTAGTCAACTGTGCAAAAAAGCTGGACAACCACACTGCTGAAGGCCATGTTTATAGCCTCTGGATAACAAATAAGTGTTACATATATACCAGAAAAGATATTAAAAATGAAATTAGAAACTTGAGTGAAGAATGAGTAGGATTTTGATCATACAAAATGGTCAGTAATTTAAGTAAAAGACAAATATATATATAAATAATATATGTATAGTGTCGACTAGTTAAATCACAATGAAATAAGAATTCAACCCCCAACATGATGGACATGTTAATTCCAAAGAGGAAAATCCCTTTAAAAAGTTGTATACATAACTTTAAGGAGGCAAGTTTTTCCTCTGAAAGTCATTAGGAGCACTTGCAAACTTAACTGTATGCTCAGACATTTTCCTGGATCACACAAGGGAATTCCTTAACAGGAACATACACATTAATTTAAGATGTCCATTATATCATAAGGAAGTGAGTCTCTTGACATCTGTGTAACTGAGAATATCATAGTGTTTAGAATACTACCATGGATCCATTGAAGACTTATACTAACTTCTTTGTTTTATTGAAGGTATCTTTGATTTGAAAGGCCTACAAACACTTGTGAAACTATGTGTTAGAATCTGTGACCAAAAAACAGAGAAGGTCCTATTTCCCTTTTTTACATGAGTGTAACAAGGGAAAACAAATAAGGTTTCTAACACATTCTAATACTATAGCAAATAGGGCTAGGTAAATACACTTCTGGTTGATTGAGAACCCTGACCTAAAAGAGGCAGCAGAGTGCTAACAGAGTGTGTGTGGTACAAGAGTTGAAGTCATAAATTACCCAAAACAAAAGAAATGGCATTATATTTTACAGCACTAGAGAAGAGATGTGCTTGAGTACTCAAACTATATGTGAAAGCCTGATCTTGACTGGAATTTATATATTCACTGTAGATTCTTTATTACGTTGGTTGAATTGACAGTATTCATTTTACTCCTCTTCTGACACAGAGATTCCTTTCTTCTTCCTTTTCTGGGAAGGTATGTACTCATGATTTCTTCTTGGTAGTGGAAAATGGGTTTGTTTTATTTATAAGCTTTTCAACATGTGTTGCATGAACTTTTAAGAAGAAAAAAAAAAACTTTATATCACTGTATTGCTGAATTTAAACAGGGATGTTTTATTTCGTACCTGTTCTGTTTGGAAACTAACAAAAATGATGTATTCATTAAAAAAGAATAAAAGTATTTGCTTGCCTGGCTAACATGCAGCAGGCAGTTACCTTTGCACATTCTGATATCTCAAACACTTTGCACTTAAGAGTATTAAAGATAGTATAAACTTAAATAAGAAATAAAAATAAATGTGCCATCCTTAAAAGTATGTAGATTAAAATCTTGTAAAACTAAAACACCAAAGGAACTGGTAGCTTCCATAGAATTCAAACTACTGACTTGGTATAACTCTAGCTTGTTCTATGTTCTGTAATATGTCACCATCTAATTATTCAGCTCCTAATTCAGTTCTCATTCTGGCAGGTAATTTGAACATCTGGGAATACATGAGATTTTTTTTCTTGTAAATTTAACAGGCTGTCACTGAGACTAAAAGGGTACAAGAAAAATTTTATACAAAACAGCCAACAGAAATACTCATACATGTAGAATCTTATTCCATGGGTAAAGCACTACATTATCTTGGTGGAGGTCACAACTAGGAAAAAAAGGCAAAAAATCTTTGTTGCAACAGACTGTATTTGTGCAACTGCGTAAGTATTGACCATGCTTTGAAATGGATTTACAGTGTACTCAATAAGAAACCAACAGAACTATTCAGGGAATAAAGTGTTAAAATTCACAAGAAGGTTGTGTGTGGCAGCACCTAAGCTGTAGACTTTTTGTCCATGTAGAAGAATCCATGGACCAAAGTTAGCTGCAGATTTCCCAAGGACAGAACTGGAAGAGTGCAGAGGGCAGGAGAGTTTCCAACGTTGTCATTACGGTAGTATGAGAGCTTTCAGCTATTAGGGATTCTCAGCAACGAGCCCTCTTCAGAGACAGATACACTGTCTTTAGCAATATAACGTAAGGAAATCTAAGTAAACTTTATGTTTCTGGAAGATTCAAGAGGAAGAGTTCAGTACTGATGCACTCACACTTACCCATGAAGTAAAAAATTCTAGCTTTATTTGGAAAAAATCCAATCCACAATGTCTGTCTCTCACGGTGATGTAGTAAATGCCAGGCTGTAGACAGTTACAAATACACGCATAATGTAAGAGTAGGGAGGAGAGAGATACAAATATAATCAGCCTCTGAAATGATTTCACTTTGCTTATAATAGTAGTAGACCCGAAACAGAAAAATGGGCCATGGAGACCATTGATTTCACCTACTGGAACCTCAGCAGGGCATATTCTTTTCCTCTCAAAACATCTTTTCTCAAAGCATCCCTTATTGCCTTCTGTTATATATTCAGCTTGTAAACTGTTTTACCCACCATATTTAACATTTTAGCTTGCAAGTTCAGTTCCTCAGTACTATTGCAAATACTATCAATAGCAGATGATGGTATTAGGCCACAAAACCTCAAAATGTCTTTGTCTCCTTCTTGCAGAGCTAGTGCTGGCACAAAGATGAGGGCCAAGCTGCAGCCGTTTGAATTGACGTCAGTCCAACACGAATACAGGAGGCAGAGCAAGAAATACCGTACACTCAAAATGCATCCATCAACAAATATGTATCAACTGAAAGAAAGATTGTAATCTGTAATACAGATAGCATCATTCTTCAGAGAAATGCATTAAAAACCTTCTGAACATCAGCTTCACAAGGGAAATCTATTCAATATGTCCATCTGAGGAAAAAAAGTGTATGCTTTAATGTGGGAAAAGGTAACCAGGCCATGGAATATGTAATATCCATGCCTTGTAGGTTATGCTGAGTCAGGATATTTAGAGAGAACAGTATTAAAAAATATATATCATTGCAATCAGTAGCTTAGATAATGTGCGTCTTAATATGTCAGACTGATATTTGTGAAAAATCTGAATGACATCGTAATAGGACATGACATTATGCATATACGTAGAGAAAGAAGTGAAGAACGTCTATCATAAAAGCAAACTAATCTGAAAGGATATTCCTTCTTCATAACAAAGCTGCTGAGAAAGACACTGTTACTGAAAAAAACAAGCAGAAACTCAGGGAACATGTATGCACCAAAGCTGCATTAAATACATGGAGTGTTCCAACAAAAAGTTAAATCCTCGTTAGCATAGTTATCTGAGTAGAACAGTATGAAGCTGTAGAAGCAAATATCAAAATCTAGTCACTCCATCTGGAATTCTGAAGAGTCAAATTTAATTGTTAAATTGAAAAGAGAAATTAAATGAGGTTCTCATATAAACAAAATTAGACAAAACTTTCCCTTTTCTCTGTTACTTGTAAATGCCAAAGCCAAATTATTTTACTGAGGAAATAGCAAAAGCAAATGTGCAGAATAGTACTTTATATACAGTGTCCTTCATACAGAGCATCAAAGACCTTGAAGAGAAAAATACAGCTGTACAAAGTGGTTTTGGACTATGAGAAAAACTTGAAATAGATCACTGAAACACTAAATATTTGAACTCATGACAAGGAAAGTTATGAAAGAAAGTTGGAGGCTAACAGTGACTCAGTATCAGTTCAGCATAGTTCTAAGTAAAATAAACCAAACTTTTCATGTTTTCAGTACTGTTTTTTTTTTCTTCTGCAAACTCACACATGGTCCTTCTTTTATTTTTTCCCTGATAGAGATCAGAGAAATTATGACTGAAGGAAAATACATGTACCAACTAAGAATTTATTTGTAGCTGCCAGATTAAGTAGTAGTTTGATGTTGATTTGTTGATATCAGTTCCTTTGTTTATATACGATAAGATGATTCTGAACCTAGCAGGAATGATCTAAAGTGGGAAAGAAAATATGAGGGGAAAAGAAAACATGAATTCTAGGCATAATAGATTAAATCTACAAATAAGTAATTTTTAGGAATTTATTTGAAGGAAAATATAACTGAAAGATTAGGGAATACTGAGGCCAGAAACCTAAAATTAAAATTATAATAATAAATTATAGAGACTGTATCTTCTCAACAGGACAAATGGCTGGTTGAATTCGATTGTCAGCATAATTCTGTTGTATTAATAGATTCATAGATTATACCTCAAGACAGAGTCATGTAGTCTGACCTTCTGTAAAGGAAAGAACTTTCTTAAATTAATTTGTGTTTGAGCTAGAGCAAGACTTTCTGAAAATAAAATAAAATAAAATCTTGTCTCAATTTAAAAATTCCAAGTGATGATGAATCTACCACTTTTCCTGGTAGTACATTCCTAAGGTTAATATCCCCACTATTAAAAAAAAAAAAAAGAAAAAGTATTTTCTTCATCATTTGAATTTATCTGTATTCTACCTTCTGCTTAGATGCACTGGCATACTGACATCTCTAGTCCCCTCGTAGCTATTTATAGGCTGTAATGAGGTTGCCTTTCAACATCCTCTGTTAAGCTAAAGAGATAGAGTTTCTGAAGTCTTTCACAGTTTGGGTTTTTAGTTAATCTTTAATGATTCCTCTGATTCTGTCATGAACACAATATCACCATGTTTCTTGAATGCAGGTATCTGATACAGACACAAAACTGTAGAAGTCCTCGGCTCGGTGACAAATACAGTGACTATATTTACAGTGTGAAAGATGTGTTGCTCCACAGTGATTCTAGACCCTTAAGCCTCCTGTGTCCATATTAATGCTGAACCTCCTCTAGAGCACATGGGCTGCTATTACACTGCGTTTGACAGAAGCATCTTCTGGATTCCCTCTGATTTCCCCTTCACCCCTGGAATTAGCTAGAGTGCTTGAATATGAGGATTGTTTCACATGATTTCAAATTCTATTTTTGAAGCATGATATTAAGTCTATATATTTTCAGGCTCTTGTGTGTGGTATGAGGGAATACAGGAGTGAGGCAGCCTCAAGAATCAAGGTAGATCTTGCAGGCTAAAGTAGGGTGAAGAAAGCCAAGCTTAGTACGGTTTCATTCTTTTTCCCTATACAGAGTAGTCCTTGGAGCAACTAACCTGAGAACTACATTTTATCTAGGAGAAACCAGTGGGCCAGCTTCTAAAGAGAGCCCAGGAATGAACTATATTAATTACAGGGAACAGAATTATGCTGATCAGGGAATCAAACCCTAGGGAATTAAGTTATTTGACAGGGTAAACATAGGTGCAGCCTCCTTTCACCTATACCTGTTCTTTTACATGCAAAAATTGAATTGGTCTATTTGCCTAAAGAGAAGCAATATCTACTGCTTCCCAAACTATCATCCTTCATACTGTCAGCGTGCCCAAGAGAATGGTTTACAATTTGTACTAGGAAAAATGTTGCTCTTTGTTAGACCCTACAGCCGTTTGTCTAATGGGAAAATTGGCCCAGAACATTATCCAGCTGTTGTTAATGAGATGGGCCCAGAGTGGTGGCTTCATTTGCTTTAAAGTAGGGTAAAAATAGAAGAACAGCTGCATTATACTTTTGCTTATTTTTGCCGATAATGAGCACAAATGTTATTTCTGAGCTACCTCATTCAGATTTCATATTCTGGGGCTTCCTTATTCAAAGATAGAAGATGCTCAAAACGGAGGGAAATCTTTGAGCCAGATATATCTTAATATATAACACGATTGTTTAGCCTGCACTGTAGAAGGTCTAAATGTATTTGATTGTCATTCAGCAAAATGTTTTCAGCCTTCTAAGCATTACAGCCATTTTATTATAATATATCGTATTAGCCCTTCTAGAAATTCACCAGGTATTTAAGCCTAGAAGAGCCTATTGCACTTCATCAGGGATATTAAAACCTGTAATAAGGCTTAAACACTATATATAGCACTACACAGCACTATTCTCTGAATATGGAATTTTTTCTAGACTTCAATATTCCCAGTAGTTCCCATTTCCTGCCTCTGATAGGGCACTATATTGCATATGACTTCCAACTTCATCACACCAGATGCTCTTTTATTGTAAGCTAAGGACGACAGTATGCAGAATATGTTAATGCTTTTAGTTCTTACATGTGCACAAATCTTTCTATCAAGCTTCTTGATAGATGGTGTTACAAAATGGCTCAGAGCTCATGCTTTGCAGATTTTCAGGCCTTTTTCTAGAGGAGCCAAGTAGGCTGGGGAATCATACTTTTAATAATTGTTCTGAGAAGTGTCTTGGGTGATGAGCAACAGAGCATCTTATGTTTGCAAGAACACAAGCTTCTCTAATTTGCTTCTCAGTGGTTATTTGTAGAGAGTCAACACTAGTTGCCTTACTGCTGCTTTTAAAACCCTTCCAGACTTCTGCTCCACTTGAAACCTATTCATTTTGCACATAAGTAAGGCAATATGACTGACACAACCTGATGCGACACTTCACAGGCTGACTCATTGCTTAGGAAATATAAAACGACAAGAGCTCCTTCACTTTGGTAAAATAATATGCTCTTTGGAACAAGAACAAAAAGCTTTTAACAACATATCCTGCCCCCTATCCCTCTATGGAGATAATTAAAGAAGCTCTGTACAGAAATTTAGGTATTTGTTTATTATTTTTATGGGCATTTTAGTGTCAAACCTTGAACTTGTATGACACTGGCTGACCTATATGTTAAGGATTTCGTCACTCAGCTATATCAGCAAGGTTCAGGCTTTTCCTCTAGCTTCTTAGAAGATGAGAGTGTTAATTACATAATTATTTGATGAATCTTCTATCTGTCCCTACTGATCAACTCAGAAGAGAAGCATTTAAAGGAGCTCGTCTATTATGCAAAGACATAAGTGATACCAGATGCTTACAGTAGCTGCAAGAATGCGAGTTACAGGAAATCTAGTAAGTCTGCATGCCAAAGAAAGTAACATCATAATTTTGCAGGTACAGAATGAAAGTAGCTTCAACGTGACTGGCTGTCCTCCAGGGCAAGACTTTTTCTCTTCTATGGGAGCTTCTGTCCATTCCCTTCTCTGTTCAACACAACGCATAGGCATGTCTGAGGTTTGATTTTGATTTTAGACACATTGTAGACATCTGCTTGCTTGTTTTTAAATCCAGTATTCATCATTTTATTACGATTTGCCACATCAGCCTGTTTACAAGTACTTTGGAATTTTACTCACTGAAATTTCTATGCTGTCTCAGTTTCACTGACTTGCATTATCAAGTATTGTTTCCTTTAGTGCTACTTTATGTCATTTGTGTTATTTGAGGGCAACAGAAGCCCAAGCAGTGATGCTATGCAAGTTCAGTTGAACCAAGATAGAATTTCTGTTTCTCACCTTGTTTGCATTTTCTATCTTGTACCTTCAAGCCCTCTTTCCATTTGAAGTCTGTCTGTTCCCTGCCACAAATGAACAGGGAACTCTGATACTGTCAAACTCTCAGAAAATTATGCCTCAAAAGAATTCACTCATTGGAGAAAGGAAATCTTTCACCCATGTATGTCAGATTACTGAGTAATAAAGTGTGATAAAGCACAGATCTATAATATTTTTGATGTGATCAATTTAGTAGGTTGCTCTCTCATACATTTATTAGTAATCATTTGTTTTGATCTGGTAGCCTTTCATTTACTTTGAAATTTGAAAAATAAGTGTTTTGAAATATTGAAATCAGATAGTGAAGATACATAAAGTTGCTAGAAACAGAGAATAAAATGTGAGAAAGAAAAAATATCTTTACTATTTGATTTCAATATTTCAGTAGTCTTTTCAACATTTGGCTGGAAAGTATTGATGCTTCAGAGCATTATCTATTAGCTATCCTATTCCATGATGAAAATACGTCAAAAGGCAGATCCTATCCTCACACAGTAGGAACTAGGTGTTTCCATACAATGTTTTATTCTTTTTTTCCCCTCTTTTTGGATTATTTTTGCTGTCATAAGTGATTTATTAAAAGCTCTCTCCCTGTTTAAGTAAATTCCATGCAAGATATACACATATCTATAGCTGAGGGTTTCATATGTACTTCATATGTAGTTAAATTAATTAGTATAAGCTTTATAGCTTATTTGATACTGAGGAGCCACACACACACACACACACACACACATATATAAATATATTATCTATCTCTATATGGATAATATATAATAGTATATATTATCTATAAAATTCTATCTCAAAAGATCTGTTTCTCCCTCTCTATTACCCCTGTGTCAAACCATGCCTCCCTACTAAGAGCTTCCTAGCTTCTTTCTTCTGTAATAGAGAAAACTCAGATCTTCCAGATAAGACAGTTTAAATAAAGGTTTTAAAACAAATCCACACCACCAACTGCATTCTGGCAGAGTGAATTCTTCCCTGTAATCTTCCTAGGTTAGAAATAAATTCACCTAGTTCTATATAATTCCCTAGAATAAATGTCTTTCTTTCAAGACTGGCCAAAACTTTATTCCCCATTGAAAGCTCTTTTGTACTCCTAAGGAACAGTTTTTCTTCCTTCTACTCTTTTTCCCTCTCTGCTAGTTGTGTCCCGCACACAATCTTTCTTCCTTACTGAGGGCATTCATTTGCCTTCAAGGACGGCACAGTCTCTCCTCCCCTCCAAAGGTTTTCCCTGAATAACTGTTACAAACTCAGGCCAATCATCCCTGTTACCTGGCTTCTTCTATTGTTGATAGGAGGCACAAAATATGTCACCATCAATCCAAGCAAGGTATCCAGAACCACATATGAGGCACTAGGATGGTTTTCAGATCAACTACTCTAGTTGTTCATACAACTTTGCTATATCTCAGCATTAACAGTCTAGCCAGCTCTAGGTGCTCACCATCACAGAGTGATGCTAAGGGGCTGAAGGAGGTGCCTAGTCTTCTCTGATGGAGCCAGATGCCTGTACACAGCAATTCAGTGCTCTTGCATGCTAAGAAAGTGGACCCAGCCAGAGGGAAAGAACAGGCCCACAGTGTGATCTAAACAAATGCCTCCTCTGCTTGACCAACTTGGTACCCACTCCACCTGAACCACAGTGCAAAATCTTTTTGGGAGATAAGTGTGTATTGCAGAGAATGGAAGTGACAGATTTTTATACAGCAGCTTAAAGATTAGCATGCATCCCAGTTTTCAAGTGTTTTAGCTACGGAATGATTATGTAACACAAAGAGAAGCAACTCTCCATTCCACCTGTTGAAACAAGGAAGCTGAAGCTTTAGAGTACAGGAAGAGAATGAGCAAACCTACTCTTTGCCTATTGAATATGGTTATAAACTGATCAGCTACAGGCTACAGACTGTTGCCTACTCTGTAGCCAAAAATCCTCCAGATGACAAATATTAACTATGAGAAAGTGATCTTTAAAAGTGACTTGAAAATTCTTCAACAGGGTTTCCTGAAGAACTTTTTGAGAACAAGCTCTGTATATTTCCTGTGAGAACCCTGTTTGTAATGCAATACTTATGCTCATTAAAGAGAAGTTACCAAGTATATTCATCTGAGAAAACAAATATGTTCTTCATTGTCTACCAATGTTATTGCTACAAAAGCATAAATAGATTGTTGTCTATAATTTCCTTCTGCTTTATATGCCATAATTTGATTTTTAAAAGGCATTTTATTTTCTAGCATCCATAGTTTTGCAAGATTTCTGAGGAAAAACTAGTCACTTAAAAAGACATAACCCTCTAGTATATAGTGCAGATGAGCCTGGTAATTTACCCTATGAAGATATTAACAACACAGAGATAGAAGGAATTCTAATAAATCAGGCCTATGAGGTATCTAGCACTTGAAATGTGACTGTTCTCTTGACTTCTGCTTAGGCTTTGGGCTCAACATGCTGTTCACGCTAAGGCCTGATGTAAACTGAGAAAAGCACCATTAGGCTAAAGTGAGAACAACCTATATGCCATGTCTACTCATAGACAAAAAGGAATGAGGTCTGCCACTCTTACAGTCTATAAGCAACTGCTTGTTGACATCTAATACGAGTGATACTCTTTGGAATTAAGTAAATCCTTACCCAGTGACTGAAACGACCAATAGAGAAGGTATAGACAAAAATTCCATGCTGGAAGGCCAGCTCACACAAACAACCTTTAGGTAAATCCATCAAGAGCTGAACTGCTGAGGCTCTCTTCCCGGTGTAATTCATGGGACACCCACATCATGATGGAGGAGGAAATATGAGTACCTTCACCATTGGTTAAGTAACTACTTTGCTAATAAGCGTACAATATCAACAAATTATCAATTAGAAAACTAGTGAATTAAGTAATGAGAGAATTAACTATTTAACTGCTAACTATTTAGCCGATACAGGGGAACTATTTAGCCTACAGGGAAAGGATTAACCCCTTGTTTGCTTGTCTCCCCCCCCTTTTTTTAATAATGGGGTTGCAAAAAATAAAGGTTTTTCCACACAGTATGCTGTACTATAAATTTGAGAGAGCACAATGAACCATGACACTTGAGAACAAGTAGTTTATTTCATTGTAGCAGTTAATCTCATCTTCTGCCAAGAAAACATTCTGATGAAAACTTCCTATCCTAAAATCTATCCTAACCAGAGAGCAAGACTTTCTGATTCATCAGAGCTGACTAATCAGAGAGCTGAGTTCAGTGGGCCGCTATGAGATTGGGATCTGTCAGAAGTCTTCTCTTTCTTTAGCAGCCCAGGACTACTCATCAGTCAGTGCAGCCACCTTGGGGAATACGTGCTGTCCGCCCACCAGCCAGTTCTTGCAGAACGTGGCAAGGGAATCCTACAGTGAGAACAAATATCTATTTCCACTTGACATCTCAGTGTATAGAACAAATAGAACAACAGACTGTGTTATCAGTCACTTACCGGGTGACTTTTTTATCAGCAGCTACAGGATATGTTAAATTAGCTATATATCTGCATAAGCAAAGTTGCAATTAGGTAAGATCTGATCTTATACACTGCCATAAGGGAACCCAGTTCTTGTGTTATTCCTTGATGTTGACATATCAGAACCATCTTTCATTTTCTTCTCTACTCTCATACTCTCATCAGTCACTCAAGGTGCCATCCAAAACTAATTTTTTTACCTTTCAGTGGCTTTATCAAATTCACCTGGGATAGAAAACCTTAAGATGCTTCTTGGCCCTGAGACTATTCCAATTTCTAACTACAATTGGTTACATTTTTAGGGTACCAGTGCCCATTTTTACACGGTGCCATCACTTTGACGTAAATGACTGCAGAAGATGGGCATGAATCAATGTATGCAGTGGAGGTAATACTTTCATTTTTCTGATGTGCACAGTCCACGTTTAAGTGGCAGAAAAAAAAAAGGTTTACAGGTTTCAGTAAAGGTTTGGATATTTTCTATTACACAAAGAACTGAAATTATAACATTGGCTAAGAATATTTGGAGTATATTTTTCCACTTAGACTTTTTATTTCACTATCATAGCTAACTATTGCATTATAGCAGGTACCTAACTCATTTGAGTTAAATATATCTTAAGTGTATTGCTTGCTAATTTTATTAGAGTAATTGATTAATTAACAATTTATTACATCCATAGATATTCTTCAATCTTTCAAGCATATTTATGTCCTCAGAACTAGGAAGCAGGGGAGCATATGAAAAATAAAATCAAAGAAAGTCAAATTTTATAATTGGAAATTGTTTATTTCTTGTGACTGTTAAATATCATATGAATAGATGTAACTGCAGTTTCATGAAGGTGGTGGCTCTAAATTAAAAGAAAAAATGTTTACTCTTTCACTGAACACTAATTATTTTTATTTTTGATGAAAAGACACTCTTTCACCTAGAAGTGAGATATTTCGTAGTTTGCAGGAGAGAGTAAAAAAGACATTTTTTTAGTCATTGAACTCGATTTTTCTATCAAAAAATTATTTGTATGCTTTTTGTTGAATCTTTCTTATGAGAAACGCAACCAGCTAGAAACATTACTGTTTCAGAGCTGTGTCTGGAAATGCTGTGACAATTCACACTGTCTCAAGTGGCTTGATGTAATCCAAGAGCAGGGAAACAGTGGGGCGGGAAACTAATCTGAAGGGTCTATTCCTGAGTGCTCTCTTGCTTATAGGTTAGCAGCAAAGACATTCCAGCATGTAGGATCTTTGTTTTTAATGAAAAAAACAGACAGTTCTGAAAAGATGAACAGATTATGGAACACAAATAACCATGAAACTAGATTCATCTTGACAGTACAAAGGGGCTAGAGCTTGCTTTTCCCCGTTGCTTCTCTTGAGGAGACTTTCCTCTGCCTAGAACTCAGCGAGCTCTTATCTGTTGCATTGCTAGCTAAGGAGCCGAAATATCTGCAAGTCTGAAACACTGAAGCATAGAAGGTTGGAGGAATTCATTAAATTACCTCCCAGTTCATCATCTGCTCTACAACTCAGTGAGACAGTTTGGTTCCTTTGACAGTCTGACCTTTCTGTTTAAATAGCTTGGCCTGCCATGAAGACTGTCTTCTGGGGCTTCTGAGGCCACAGATATTTTGTGCTTAGTAAGACACTTTAACTTAAAACTTCCATTTGTACTCATTCAAACTTACCTTTAGCTGTCATTCACCTCTTCCCCTCATCTTTGCTTGCCCGGCCTTGCTGATTTCTTTCTTGATTTTTTATGCCTTTCTTCCCTGGCTAACTTCCAGAAAAAAAGTCAGGTTCAGGCATGGTAGAGTGCAATGCCTCTAGGCAATGGCTTCTTTTTACTTCTTCTCCCTGTTCTCTGACAACCACTCAAGATGTGAATGCTCTCTCCCAACCCCTGCCAATAGAAGGCTCAGTAATACCTCCAGTATCTTTCCCAAGGGGTTAATTCAGCCTTTCCAAACTTGAGAATAAGGTCTTACATTTAAGAACTGATATGTCATTTTCTGTTTGTGCTAAATTATATCCAGTTACTTAAAGCAAAACATGCGTTAGTGTGTGTATATGTGCATATATACGCATACATACATACACATATATGTATTTTCAGGCTCCACTTAAAGGTAGAAATATAGGGATGGATGCTGGGGAATATATATCACTTTTTTGATAACTTGACAATTTGATGTTACAAACAAATGTTTACCAGAAAAGGCCAAAAAAAGAAAAAAGAAAGAAAGAAAAAAGCCCGCAAACCCCCTCACAATGCACACATACCAAACAAGAAAAACTTTAAGGATTTAATTAAAATGTGGGCCACATCATTTCTAGCTGCATCAAGTGTCAGAAATAGCAAGTAGTCCAATCACATTTAGAAATAATTAATGGGAATACTGTAGTAAATTAACATAATAAATAACATTATAATTACAGGAATGATACATACAATTACTGAAGGAACAATCATCATTAGCAAGAGAGCTTTGTTATTGCATTTGTGTTGACATAATTTGCAGTCGTAATACTCACTGAAAGCAATTCCAAGACCAATGGCAGCTAACTGGTATTAGAAATTGGCAGATCATATTTCTTGGGATCCTGGACAACTGCAGAAGGATTGGATGATTTATTTTCCCCCTAACAAATATGTCGGAAACACTCCACCACCAAACAGTTTTGATTTTCCTGACGCTATTTGGATAGAAGGAATAGTATTCTGTACCTCTCATACAGGTAGAGCACTCGCTCAGCTTAGGTTTCACCCTTTCACAAGGATTAATTTTTTAACTTGAGCCCACCTTATTCCGTTCATCCAAATGCATCTTGCCCAGCATCACTGTTCTTTTTTTTGTGGAGGACTTGGATAAATGACTCTTACCATCTCTCTCAGAGCTATGCATACACTGCCCTTTTATATAATGCAAACAATTTAAATGGGTGAGTACTAGAATTCAGGTCTTCTATTTGTGCATTCTAACCTCCAGGATTCAGATTCTGGTGTTCCATGTGATATATGTTAAACATATCTAATCTGAAAATTTCTAAAATGACAGAACGTTAAGCTGTTCACCTGAGTGAAGGATCCATTCATCTCTTTGGAAATCTGGACCCTTGTATGTGTTACTAGCATTTCAGTAATATTCTTATTTCCCATTTCTCAATAGCATATTTTACCTACTCAGGGGAAAACAAATACTTCACAACCTCCCTGACCATGGTAGATTATTAACAAAATATTCCTTCAATTTCAGTCTTAGTAACATTATGACTATAATACTTTCAAGACATTAACTAGAGAAATACATACTGGATTTCAGTAAGGGCAAACACTGAATCAGTTGTAGGTTTTTTTATTCCTGCTTTCTGTAGTGACATTCTGGAGAGGAACAGGAGTGTATGCCAAAAGCTGTAGAAGCAGTATTAGGTTTACATTTCTTTTCTGCATTTTACTTCCACTCAGAATATTATCTATATTTTCCATTTGTTAGTAACTGAAGAATTAGGTCATTAAGAAGAAATAAAATGATTATTTCCATGAAAAACCATTAGGGTGCTGTCTATTCCATACATAACACAATATCTGCTCCTATGGTCAACTTCAATTTTTCTTACAAAGAAATCTATATGAAAGATAAAATAAACTAATCATGGACAAAATATACAAAGTGGAATAAAAAGTGAGCTTTACTGCTTCAAGAGGCAATTGAGGTAGATTGGCATTTTGTAGGATTTTCAAAAATGCTTAACTGCAGTTGGCATCACATACAAAAGGGAAGGTCTTCAAAGGAACCTGTGAAGAGACTTTGCCTTCAAATCAGTGAAAATCAGGCAATATTTGTTATCCACATTTATCATCTATATACATCCTGAGGTGCCTAAATACCTCTACTAGTCTGTCCTACAATCTTTTACAATGATTCTCCTTTGCACTGATATATTGATATTTTCTACAGATTTAGCTAGAGAACTCCAAAGGTTTATGTAAGTTCCTCAAGATTATCTTTAAGTTCAGAGATATGTTTTCTGTGATCGCTATGGCAGCATGGTGTGTTTCATTATATTTTTGAGCAGCAGGATTAAAAGAGATAAAAAAGAGGTCATCAAAGGGGGCAAAGGAGGTTACTTCCTCCTCAGCGTGATAAAGAAGTAGAACTGTGTACACATTTGATAAGTTAGAGATAGATCAAAAGAGCTACCTTGAATGCAAACTGAAAGTAAAATATAAAGTTGGAGCTTAGTTTTTTTTTTTTTGGGGGGGGGGGACTTTGGGGGGACTTCACTGTAAGGAGAAAAAATACAGTCAGCTGTAATGGGGAACTTAGTGTAGGAAATACAGGACACAAACTGGTAAAAAATATTAGAATAAAAAGCTTTAAAAAAGAAAGAATAAAGATTGCAGAAGACAAACAAGAGACGGAATTTAAAATATATCAACAGAATTTAAAACGTATAACAGAAGGCAAGATAGTGGCAGAAATTTGACTGTAACAGCTGTTCTGTAGGTTATTTCCTGACTGATAACTTTGGATCGAACTGTAAGAGACAGGCTGTTCTCAGCTCATCTTTGAGACGCAGCTTTCACTATATCTCTGCCTTTGGTAAGTTTGCTACATGCTCACCCATATCCCTTTTCTCCCACTCCCCTTTTGGATGTATGTAAGTGAGGAAGGGCCAGATGCAGAAAGACCATGATCCTACCCCTTCCTCTTGGTGAAGGAGTGGACCTGTATCCTATTCCTTCTCTTTATATTTTTTGCTAATGCTCTTTGTTGTGTGACAGAGTTTCTAAACTGTTCATGTCACCCAGTCTTAGATCAGGTTTTGAAAAGATACAAACAGTCAGAACAGATCGCCTTTCTGTTGAACCACAAAGATATATGGATTTTTTAATGGGCCTTCTCTAGATTTACAGGTAAATAAATTGCTGTGTAATTAGATAATTATTTTCATATGTCTGGTGCGACACCGGAAATGGGATCTACTTTGATTGTACCAGTCAGGTACATGTAAGGTACCTTTGTGCATCAGAGCCCTGTGGGCCCCCCAGCCCTGCCTGTTCCTGCACCCGCTGCCCAGCCCCAGCCCCTTCTCAGCCCTGCTGATGCCATCAGCCACTGCCTCCTTGCCCTGCTCCAGCCCCACCACGTTCCTGCCCCTGCCCAGACTCGGGATCCATAGCGGTGCCCAACACCTCTGGGGCTGGGGCTGGCCCGGCTGCCCTGGCACCCTGCTCCCTCAGGGTGGGGGGATGGGACCTTGCTCTCCCCCCTATTGCCATGCAGGCATCCTTTGAAATAACTCTCTTTCCTCACAAACCCTGTTCAGAAAGTTGTGGGGTGCCTCCATAAAGCATTTGTGTTTGATCTCTCAGCCGAAGATGCAGATCTTCAACAAAAGGGGAAATAAAATGACACAGGCAAAAATCATTGTAGCCCCTGAATGACTTTGCACAGGATATCATAGAATCATAGAATCAGTAAGGTTGGAAGGGACCTCTGGAGATCATCTAGTCCAACCTCCCTGCTCAGCAGGGTCACCCACAGCATGTTAGACAGGGTTGCATCCAGGCGGGCCTTGAACATCTCCAGAGAAGGAGACTCCACAACCTCTCTGGGCAACCTGTTCCAGTGCTCTGTCACATATGGTTAATCAGACTTCATAACGAAACAAGTTTCTGGTGGAGCATTTGTGCTATATTTTGCGTTAAAACAAAAAAATCGGTATGTTTCTTCTTCCAAAGCAAATCAGCATTAGCAGATCAACTACCCACTATTGCGTGATGCAATCCTTCCTTCAGCATTTCTGCCAGTAGTTTTCTACCATAAATAACTCAAAGGAGGATTATGCATGGTTATGCAGCAATGCAGTCACAGGCAATATAAGTTTTCTGCCAAGCAGCAGAAAACCGTGGTACAGCAAAATACATCAGTTCTGCTAGTTATAAACCATAGTTAGTTAGGTTTTACTAGGAAATAATAGGAAAGGTCATAAAATTGTTCCTGGAGAAGAGTCTTTCCTATTTATGTAAAGAACCTACAGAAGAGAGTTTTTTTCTGTCTGCTTAGTGTAGGGCACTTCTCCCACTCACTCTGCTTGGTTCCTGATGCTGCTAATCCTTTTGCTGCAGCTATGCAACATTTTTTCAATTAGCTTTCTAAAGAATAACCTGTTGTTACTTCTGTGAAGAAGGCTTGACTTAGTTCCTGCCTAGGAAAATTAATTACTGTGAGTAAAACCTCTAGATATGAATTGCCTTTCCCGAGAGATTCAAGCCCTTGTTATATCTAAAGATTTGGACTTATATCAACTCTCATTTTACTAAGTCTTGTTTTCTTGTAAAACTTCTTACTGTTGCCTTTCTCTGCTCCTATTTATTACTGGCAGACCAGCATATTTTATTTCTATCCCAAGGGCAGGAGACCCATTTCTGCAGGCTATTTTAAAGAGATGCAACTTTTAGGTGTGTATCACTAGGAATATTTCCTCCAGAAAGAAATGAAAGAGTATTTTACTGATGACTCAAGCACAGTAATTGTAAGAGAAAACTACCAGCTTGCTCAGTTCCCTGACCATAGCATTATGTAGTTGACTTTCAAGGCTTAGCTGGCACTCAGACATGAAGGGAAGGAATCACATAGCCCAATGGGAGTATCTGAGGAGAACAGACCAGAGACTGCAAACAGCAAGAAAATACCTGAGACAGGCATGTATTAGATTTATTTTGTCCAAGTTCAATTTAAATCAAATTTCTCCTGTGTAGTAATAGTAGGAGTGTAGTGGTGAAGGTCCAAATTTTAAAGGTATTTGAAATATGATTTTAAAATTGTAAACAATAGTAGGGCTTTCATTAAAATGAATAAGCAATGTCTATGCTACTAGTTACGGTTGGCTATTTTTACTGTTAATTTTATACCCCAGCTGTCAGCTTTGAGTATTATGTTGAACATGTCGTTGAACATTATGTCGAGTATTATGTTGAATGGGAGGTAAGCACTGTTTCCATTTACCCCTTTAGCTCCAGATTTTCTGAAGATGCTGAAGGATGAAAACACTTTAAAACCTGCGGGTCTTGATCACCAAAGAATGTGAAGCAGCTCAGAGTGGTATGAAGAGCTAGGCCTAACTATATAAGCTAGAAAAGTAAGATCTAGGGGGAGGATAGGTGATGCACATGAAAAGACATAAGAATGTTTTTCTGCCTAGCTCATCCACTGCTTTCAGCAGCAGTAAAATGTATGTCTTCCTCAGAATTAATTCAAAAGGAGAAAAATAGGAAAAAAAAGAAGTATTGACTGAATAAATTATACAAAAGTCACTAAGGGAAAAACACGTTATTCACTGAATATTATTTTGTTGCTGGAGTTCAAAGGATGCAGATGAATTTGAGATTCGCATTAAGTCCTTGACCAGCAGCTAGTGGAGAAACTATTAGACCGAGAAAACAGGCTTCAGGAGGGAGCTTCATTGTTTTCTATAACTTGCTCAGACAAAGTGTATAGAAACCAACTGCTGAGGGAATTATTCCAAATGACTTCTGCTGCTGCTGTCAACTGAGAAGTCCTTAAAGTGCCAGTGGCTCCAATTAAGAGCTCAGGGAAAAAACATGCTTTTCTTTTTAAGGGTGGACCACTGGATGCATGTGCTCTGCAGACTGGGAAACTCGAGGGGATGCAATGATTCCTAGAGGTCTTCCTTATCATGCACTATCTATTTCTCTACAACTACCACAAAGTTTTGGGAAAACAAATAGGGTAAAACTTTGTCTCTGCAGCTCTGTTCTGTAGGTATCAACTAACAAACATCATTTGGTGTCCCTTCCCCCATCTCTCCCCAGGTTATAACTTGTTTTATATCTAATTAGAGTTGACTCTTCTTTGCAATTACTTCAGCATGAAAACTCAGATCTTTTCTACTTTTTCCTTAATTCCGTTTTTAGAACTGTACTGAAGTGCTCAGTTTGATCACTGAAAATCACATCTTTACCTCATAATATAATTATAATAAGTAAAGAAACCTGCTTAATCGTGTCTGACACAAAACCGTTTTTCTCATATTAAAAGAAAATATCAGCCATTGGTTCTTATTAATGGTAGTCTATTCTGTTAGTAGTATTAAAAGATTTGTTAATTAAATTCTTTGCATTCTTGTGTTCCTTCTGAACTCAAAACAACCTGAAGTTATTTGTGTTCATAGCAGGTTTGCAGATTTCTGTAGGCCTCTATTATGCTAATTATATTAAGCCTTCCACTCGTAACTCATTTTCAGGAAATAGAAAAGGTGAGAGAGAGGAGAAAGAATAATAATGAAGGAAAAATTCTCAGGGAAAAGATAAAATTAATGTAAGTCTCAGAATTTCTGCATCTGACAAGTACTGAGATATCTATTCTGGAGTCACTATTTAAATAAAAAACTATGTGAGACTTTGTTTTGGAATAGCTATTTTGGTAAGTTTTCAGATGAAGCTAAGAATTACGAGTGAAAACAGAACGCATTGTTCTTTAGGAGTGTTGTATCTTTTCTCACTCTTAACAGGGGTGAGGGGAACAAAGCACAACAGATATGGGTACTTAACTAATCCTGCTGTACTAGAAGGACTGGTTCAACAATAGTGTTTCATCTGCTTAGCTTAATAACTCCATCAAGTATACGTGGCACAGTCAGAAATACTGCAAAAGTGACTTTAGAATAATTTAAAATACAAAAGTTCAGGAACCTGTAAGAGATTATTTGGCAGTATTCCACTGAGTGTAATTGTTAATTAGTACAGGAATATTTACATACTCCTTTAAAACTATAGAAAAAACCCAGCACTTTCTTTGTTAATATGATATTCTTTTCATGACTTTAGGTCCGCTTGGGCTCACTCAGTGTGCCTGATAAGGAAACAAAGAGGATTGCAAATTTTATGTTTCAGTGTATATATATATATTATGTTTGTTTGCACAAAAAGTTGGTGCATTTTTTTATTAAATAAAAGTAGAAGCAGGTGTTACAAAAATGCATGTGTATGTCTTGCCACCAGGGAAGAGAGGTTAGTTCATCCTTCTCTCAAGCGAATACTCCTCCTGCTAGGTCAGAGAATCAATTTTCCCTAGGATTGCTCTTTCTCCCTCTGCTTCCAGTTAATCTTTTAATATCCCAAGCAAAGATGAACAACTGTTTTGTTTCTTTCTAAAATACACTCCAGCTTAACAGTTTTGATGGGATTGGTGAGTTGAAGATGTGGTTTAATTCTTGTTGGAAACAGAAAGGATTTGGATGCAGGTGTACCCCTCGCTGTCTAAATCTCATAACTACTGAATTTTTGGCTAAAATCACTTCCAAGGCCTTGATTTGAAGGAAACACTTGACCTCTGCTTTTGTCTGGAAGATCTTAGGCTACATCCTTCAGGGGAGGGTTGAGTGCCATAAGTGCTGACTGAACTGCAGTGACTTCTTGCAGCTCAGATACCTAGAGAGGGGTAGGATTTAAACTAAGTTTGTCCAGTCTCACTACCCACGGAGTCTAGATTTCAGTCTTTGTGGAGCCTCAGCTTCTCTTCTCAAGTGTGTGCAACAGGAGCTGGTAGGATTCTGGACATCCAGCAACGCATACGGGCTAGAAAAAGCAGTTAGCTCCTAGGGGAACAAGTGCAGCCTCAAATGCTGTTATAAAGGAAGGCAGAATGGAGTCATCCTCACAGGATGACTGTTAGACTCCATCTCCAGGCCACTGGCTGCACCACATTACTAAAACATATTCCCATACACTGTATTTCCCATTGCCTAATTCAGAGCAACTGCTGCTCATAACGCTGACTTCGCTGGATCTTTTTTTGAGGTAGCTGCTTCTTCCTATGAATTGCACAAAAAAAATTAGCTCGGGGCTGTGGGTTCTGCTTTGATTCCACCTGTTTCATTTCCTTTCTAAATCTAAACCTTGGTTTGCTTCAGAAACTGTGGGAGTTGGGCTTAGAAATACTACTAAAATCTGAACCCCAAGTTTCACAACAGTGAGTTACATATAACAGCAGCAAAACTGCCATGAATGCCTTTGAAAGTGAGTTTCAGTATAATTTCTTTTCCAGTGGTATATGAGGCTCAAACAAACGGATGGTGCTTTGCATGTTTCCTGAGTCTGATAGTAACTGTTACATAGTCTACTGTTATGATCAGTCAATGAGACTATACTACCATTTTGTAATTCTTTACTTTTATGTGCTAGATGATGATCTAAGTCTCTAGAGTAAAGGAAAAAGCTACATTTTTTTTTCTTTTCCTCCAGCTTCCTTTCACAGCTTCAGACGAGCTCCTTTACGTTAACATACTATTTTTAATGAAATCAGTTAACATTTAATTTTCCTTGAAACTTCTTATCACTTCAGTCACAACATTTCCTTTTATCCCTGTTTAAACTAAGTGACTTTTGATGCTCAGGGAATGATGTTTTCCCACGTCACAATTTGTGAAAGTCTGCAAGATCCTCTTGTTATATTGTAATGCATTTAGTAAAAAATTAAATCACATTGGTTTTAGCATACATAGGACAATTCGGTGTTGTTATACTCTATAATGAAGAGAAATCTGAAGAAACATCACTAAAACTTAATTGTTTGTTACCTATTTGTTACCTATAAGCGAGTACCCACCTCCAGCCAAGGCCCACCGTAATATTTCACAGATACAGAACAAAGAGATTGTTCCTAAGTGTCTCCATCCATCCTAACTGTCTGCAGCCATTTATAAATCAATGGAAGTCTTGAATATGGAAACTGTAAACTTCCTGCTGTGTTTTAAAATGTGAAATCAGTGCTATTTCCGTATTGGTCTTACCTGAAACATTTACTGTAACATGTTATTTTCTCTGCTAGAAATCAAATGCATTCTATACAGTAAAATGAAAGATTAAAGTGTGTTTATTTTAAATCCAAAAGAAAATGTTCTAGTCAATACTTTGAAATATTATTTTGTATGTATGAAGCAGTGGAATATAGTATGGATAAACAGCACACTATCTTTGCCAGAAGATAATCATAAGTTTTGAAACAGCACAGCAGTAACTCTTTCCAGGATGCTGTGATTACATGCCTCCTAAGTACTCATGGAAAAGAAAAAGGGGATTACGGTTTAGATGATAAGTAATAACACGTTCAGACCAGTATTGCTGAAAAGAAATAACCTTTTTATTTTAAGATATGTATTTTTAAATATTATACAGTTGATGTTTATTCATCTGCACAGAATCAGTCAAATACTGCTCTTGCAGTTCATTTATAACTAAAAATATGCTTGCAATAAAAGACAAGCTATTGTTTAAGAGTAGTGGAGGGAGAAATAGATCCAGTGTCACAAAACCAGAAGCACACAGATACCAGATCATCCTCTTATGTGGCATGATAATTTCCTTTTGTTTTTTAGTAAAGTTGTATAGATGGAGTGCTCATACAAACTACTCTCTATTTCTATCCTTTCCTGTTTGAAGTGATCTGCATTCTCAGGAATATTCATATATTATTCTTTCATGGCATGTCCTTCATGAAATTTGCATCAAACCATAATACTTCTGACTTGCAGAATCTTTAACGATTTTTTGGGAGTGACTGCTGATGGAAGACACATATACAGAAACACACATGGCTTTGAATTATCTTTATTATTGGCAGAATAGAATCTACTATAAATGTATCTACTCATTTGTGCCATCTACATAAATATAGTTAGGGAAAGATCTATTATTTAGTAATGCAGATACTCTAACTCCAAAAATACATAAACGTAAACCTTTATAATCATAAATTCACCAGCCCTAGCTACATTACATACATACATTCTGTATAACTGCTAAAGATACCATAACAAAGGTTATATTCCTTAAAGTGCTTTTATACTGGATACTTCAGCAATCTTTCTCTTAAATAGTCCAAATTATGTGTGCAAAAATGAATATTATAAAATGATTTTCCATAAGTAGAGCTTTGTGTTATGAAAGCTTTTCTTGCCTCAAACTTGTTATAAACCAAGTCCTGTAAATAAATAAGCATTAAATGCATGACGTATATTGAACTGTTGAAAAGTCAGAAACATCTTATTGTTATAGATGGGGTTATAGAGTATAGGGTGTTATATATTGTATATATGGGGTTATAGAGTAGCCCCATCCTGTGATCATAAGGAAAAAGTATTGTCATACTTTACATGTGGGTGACATCACTCTAAATTAATTGGTTTTGGGACAATTTAAATTACATGAAAAAAGGTGGATGGATATCATTGTTCTTCTTCAGCACAACTTAGGGTGGCCATGCAAGCATGTGAGAATAGTCCTGCCCTGAGACAATGGAGAAAATGTTTTAATGGCCATAGAAGAGCAGATGTTCTGTTACTAAGCGCAAGAGACACTTTCTGATCAAAACACCTCTTCGGTCATGTTTACAAGAGATTCCTCTGTTATAAGTAGCAGAAGCTGAGCCCACATCAGTACTTACAAATACATTAACTACAGAAAATACTATTATAAGTTCATGATATGGATTATTATTGTCTTTAAGATGACAAACTGATAACACTAGTTACTGAAAAGGCATATCGTTTTATTGTATATATTCATAGCAATAGCCAGCTAAGTTTCTGTATCTCTCTGTCCAGCAACAGTATGGCTTTGGACTATGTTGTGTAATTGCAAAACTGAAGTGCAACACTGAAAATAGGCTGTCTGCTTTGCAGAGGTATATTTTCATATATAAAAGATATTTCAAAAATGAAGTAATTGCATTTGTTCTCTTAGGCGCTGAGGAATTTGACAAGCTGGACACTTGGCACCTGAAACTGGATAACAGTTAATTTTTTAAAGGCAGAAGATGTAGGTCAGCCAGATTGGAGTCATTTGTATTTAAAATAGACAAAATGGTATTATAGTGTATAAATTTGATGTCTGGAGTGGATGGGGGAATTAACTGGAAACCCCACTGAATAGGAAGTACCTTATGCTGTCATTTTTAAAGTAAACATATATGGAGAGTAGTGATAGATATGCTCAATCTCATGACACAAAGCATTTTACTCTAGCTTGCTTTACGAAAATAAAAATCCTGGTTACTTGATGCCTTATTTCAAATTGCTTGAATATTATAGCATTGGAAATTTGATTAAGCAAAGAAGAAAAGTACTAATTTATAGGTGTCTCATCTACTGTATCAGAATCAATAAAAACTGCTGATGGGGCAATAAACCATTTAAATAGTCTAAGAGAGATATTTTTTGTGACTTGGGCCATGCAATATGAGATTCAGACTATCACAGAAATAAGAATGAAGATCTGATTTGAGATACTAAAAGAATAACTGGTTGTGTTATGGTGTACATAACATATATGTATCTATACATATTAAAATGCTGTGAACATTATTAAAATGCTAACAATAGCCTGCAGTTACTACACAATGGAATGTAAGATACGATAGATTTCTTCTGTGCATAGAATGGGAAGAATGATGAAGAGAATTTTAAAAAGCATTTTTATAAAATTAGTTTGTTTTTGTCGCTTTCTAGAAAAGGCAATACAAGTGAATATTATTGGGCCTTATGTAAGGAATATTACATACCTCAGAATTGGAGAGCAATGCTGTGGATCTTCTCTGTGAACCTTTTCAAAAGGAAGAGTGGGTTTGGGAAAATCTAGCACATCTTCATAGAAATTGAAATATATAAAATCTCAGCTCTATAAAGAAGAAATCCAGAAATGAAGTAGCAAATGGTTTTAACACTCTGTGAAGGTGGGTATACTTATAAGAATCTACTTAAATAATATGATCCCCATATATAGTTTAGAATAATGACAGCTATTTCAAGCTGCAATATCTAAAATTGCTTATGCATGCTTTGCAGCTACAACTGTGTATCACAAAATAAAAAATAAAACATAGAGTAGCATTTCCGTTGGGATACTAGACATAGACTTACTAGATCTGTATGTTTTATTTACTCTTTGATATTCATATTTATTTGAAGCTTTTTCCCTGTTTATGAGATCTATTTCTTTGAGTAAATACAATTTCTTCTGAATTTAATTCATTAATGTTGTAATGAATATATCTGATGTTCAATAATACTTTCAGGTGCTTTCACAGTGTTTCAACAGTGTTATTGAAAAGAGTACTTGCTGTGTCATGGATCTCTGTGATATAGATGAAAGAAGAGAAAAGAAAAACCTTGGATACAACAAATCAATAAATGATTTGCAGTACTGGCAGCTAGGTGACTCACTAAGGTCAGGCTGAAAAAAGTTTTACTGCAGGCATTCTGGCTTCTAATCACTTGGTGACATTATTATTATTTTTTTTAAAGCTGTCTTTTTATCTGAAGTATAGCCAGGGCATGGACACTTGTCACCACATGGTCTATTATTTCTGACAATTAGAACAGCACATATGAAGCAGAGAGGAAAAGAAAGTTCACTACATCACAGTTTGATATCACTTGTTTGAGATTAGCAGTTCTTTGCTATTTGCTGATGATTCAGGAAAAAAGTCTATTTGCTTTATGCTAATTAGTAGATTATTATATATTATAAGATTTAATTAAGTCTTCTTAGTGCAACAAAGAAGCTGAAAAGCTCTATCCCAGGGGTTTTTCAAAATTTTCAAGTAGTGAGTATGCTTTGAAGTTTAAGAGTGTCTTTTAAGTTAAAGGAATAATCAAAAGAGCTCTCAGTTGTAGTAGCTCTGTGTTAGTGACACCTGTGCTGTATAATTTTGCTACAAATGCATTCTGCGGGAGTTTTGTTACTGACCTGAAACAGGCAACAGAAAGATCCTGATTCCGCGTTTCTGCATATCCTTCATGCACATGTGCAATATTGATTATAGAACAGACTTGTGTGACTATAAGGAAAAAAAAAAAAAAAAAACAAACAACCCCCTAAAACCCAGAAAGATGAAACTAGAGAGAAGAGAAGAGAAAATACAGCCAGATTAGGCCATGTTAACTGTGGTGAACTGAGCTATGTCCTAGCACAGAAAATAAAAGTGTGGGGGAAAAAAACACTGTAATATAAAAAAGCAAGAGGAGTTTCCAGTTCCTAAAGCAGAAACATTTATAATCTTACTGTTAAGAACTGCAGCTGTGGCTCACTGTGGGGCAGGAATGATCTTTAAGTCTCGATTGACTCTGAGCATACCTCAGCTCCTTGGTGGGAGCTGAATGGCACGAGCATCATTTCAACATGTCTCAGAGTTTCTTTCCAAAGAAAGGAAACGGACGTGCCAGTCAGGAGGGAGTTATGGTGGGCTCTAGTAGGTCTCCAAGTACGGATGAAGCTTGAGGGCTCCAATTCCAGACATGCAGACCAGGAGACACATCCAAGTAGGACAACACATAATGCTCACCTTGTAGTGTGCATTCAGTCTGGGAGTTGTCACTTCTGTGTTTTATTTTCTTACTGATTGCTTATGAATGGTCAATAAAATAAGACTAAATAGATTCAAGGGAAAAATATATTTTTCAAAAATTTCTTTTTTCTTCTGTAATTCTTCTAGAGTATTATAGTCAACTAATTAATTCCCTGAAGCACTATGTACAAGAATAAAAACAACTGTAAAATTCTCTGTTGCAGGAAACCAGGTTGAGAATAATGCAAATGATGAAAAGGCATAGCAGCAACTTTGCGAAAAATACATTTCTTCATTGCGGAATGAAATAGATACATTTGCTTTAAGTTCATTGAAAGCATGTTGTATCATTCTTACTTTGCATCTTCAGATTTCAATACTTACGTTGACTAATGGGCTGTAGGACTTGACCATAGACATGCTGTACTGCTTCCTATCCTGATACCATAAGTGCAGGAAAGAGAAAGTAAGTCTCTATTTCTTACAGAGAAACCAAATACGTAGGAAACCTTGCGGCTGGAGAGCTACAGTTCCACCTTTAACCCAAAGGGATTGTTCAGACAAGCAAGCTGGTGTAGACACTGTGTCCTTGGTTAGAGTAACTGTCATCTTCCTGGAAGATGTATATAGCTAATGAGGCCCAATTCCTGAAGCTCCCACAAGGTTATATGCGTGTGCACCTTTTCTAATATGAGTTTATGATTCTGAACTACATGCACTATTAACTTTGACATACATTTTTAATGCAGAATAATGAATTCAAATTTAAGAATTATTTCAATGTAGGTTCAAAGAGTCTTTGATTTGGACTTTCTAGTTTGATTCTATTTTTATAATTAATCACTGATCTGTTGGTGGAAAGGACTTGTTACCTTCTGTATTTATAAAACTTTCATCAACTGTAATAAATATCATTGCCTTCCTATTCCATTCAGAGAAGTAAGGTTCCCAGCAGTTTCATTATTTACTAGCAGAATAATCTCATTTAGTGGATGGGGCAGAAATCAGATTTCATAAGCTATTCAGAGTGGCTTCTGATGTAAGTATCCTAGGCAAAAAGGATAATTCTCTCTCTCCAATGATTTATATGGGGAATTTAGATATTTTGAGAATATCTATTCCTTATGATTAGGGAACTGAATCTCTAGTGATATAATATTCAGAATAAGGTTAGGATGGGCTCTTTCCTAACCTATTATTTGCATTTAATGCTTTGGAACAATATTATTTCGTCAATTAAGCATAAGGCCAGTGATTTACAAGGTGTAGGCTCTAATGATGTTTTTGACTATTTCATAGAGTTTAAGACTAGGATACTGAGATTTTTTTAATCATAATTTCTTGCACATCACTAGCTATTAAATGATGTAGATTTTACCTTGACTAAACCATGCTAATACTCAGAGCTCAGGCTGTACCTTGGAATGAGAATAGCAGAGATGATGAAACCACCATTTGGAATATGATACAACCGGACAATCCCAGCAAATGATCCAAGCCTCTGCAACCGAAAAGGTGATTGTTCTTCCAATTTGAACATAAGGAAAAAATTGTTTTTCTTCCTAGATTTGAATATCAATATAACCAGAACATACAGAATCATTCAAGGCAATGAAATGCTTGAGACAGGATTGTCTGGTCTCTCTGAGCTTTGGGACAGTCCATTTAGGCTCCGACCTATAATGTTTCAAAAGGAGAAAAAAAGTAAGAAGAAAGTAAAGAAAAACTGATTACTTAAAGTCAATTTTGCATTAAGGAAAAACAAAAAGAATCGGACTTCTCCAAACAGCTAGCTGAAGCACGTAAGATTTGGTTATAACTATTGCCTAAATGCAGAGCTGAGAGTGATGCAAGCACACTGACAGCCGAGGTGATCATGTTCTCCCTGGTGCCCACGCAAAAAGTATGAGGAGTGATACTCATCCATTCACAGATGCAAATATTTTTAAATAGTTCATAATCTAGCAAAATACCTTTTCATCCAGTTAAGTGAGAGGCAACACTTAGCTACACCAAGGATACAGCCGCGTTATGATTTCCGGGGGGATAAATTTTGAAATGCAACTACTACATTTCCTCTTTCTAGTTATCCCCACAACTGTCAGTGATACTAATGATCCACCGGCATGCATAAATAACTTGTTCGTCTCAGTATTTGCTATCCTGTTATCAGTGTGTAGTCTTCAAATTCTACCAACGAAGATTTTGTATTTTTTGTGAGATCATAACCAGTACTGAAAAGTGCAGAATCAAGAATCAGTCCCTGAAGGATCCCTAGCAGAAATGTTCCTGCTCGTTATTACCTCCTCAGTAACAATAATATTTTGAGATATGTCAATGAGTCCATTTTCAAGCCCTCCGATGTGTGACTGATTAATTCTCTAATGCAATCTTATTAATCAAAATTTTATTAGAATTAAAATGCCTTGGAGAAAAAGGTATGTCAAAGCAATAGAATTACTCTTATCAACCTATAATCCTGTCAGAAAAAAAACTATGAAAAACAGCTTTGCTTGATGAGTCTAACTTCCATGAAACCACGCAGACTGTAAATTAATTATATTTTCATTCCCTAAATCTTTTTTGGTAGAGTCTCATAATAGCCATTCAGTTATTTTACTCAGGAGTAACATCAGACTGCTGTCCTCTGGTTTATCCTTTTTTATCCTGTTAAAGTATTAAAAATATTTTATTAGCTTTTAATCCCTTGGCATTGCTCCAGTTTCCTAAAACTTGTATAAAAAACTAGTGTTGCAAAAAGCTCCTAAACTAATTTTCTTATGCTTCTTGACTAAATTATCTGGGCTTGTTGATTTGAAGAGATGCAATCTTGACAGACACTGTATCATTTCTTCCTTATTTACATATGATAAATCATTTACTCCAACTACATCAGCATATTGCATACAGACATACTGCTCATTTTGTCTGAATATATAATAAAAATCACCATACAACCTATGGGCCTTTTCCATAATGTTTTTCCAGTGAGTCATTATGACTTTTAGAGCTGTATTTAATGGTTTGTAGTAACATAAAAAGAAGAAATAAAACAGGTAAAAGTGATAAATGAGGGGAATCTCTGGTGTGAGTTTACTCATGAGTAAAATAACTCCTAGGACTTGAGGGTAACTTAGGATGCTAGGAATAAAGATTTAGAGGCAGAAAATATAATTAATTACAGTCAGTATGATTTTGTGGAAGGTAGGTCTTGCCTCCTCTGGTGTCCTAGGACAAATATCAACAGTAAAGGAAATTCTATAGTAACAAATTAGAAGTAGGTAAACTTGACCTCCTGTGTCCCTTATACATTGCTGTATGGGGCACTCCATTTAACCAAGGCATCGGAAATTAAGACTCTAGCTACCCTATCAAGAATAACTAGCCAATGAAAAGAGAAAGATTCATTCTCTCTAAAGAGAATGAATCATACTATCTATTTTCTGGTGGTGCCAACCTTATCTTGTACAATAGGGTATATTCCTAATATACGTGACTGAGGTATCAAAAGTTATGTGGGATGGAAGACTACGAAGCAGAAATAGTAAATCTATATCAAATGGGTATTGCAAGGCATAAGTTAGTGCAAATTTTTTAAATATCATAAATAGCTATAACTGAAGAGAGAACTAGATTTTTTTTAATGTAACCACTTAAAATCAGTATGAATTACATAGCAGTACTTGGAATAAGACATATATAGAGCTTTTATTTTGTAATATTTTGAAATATAATGTATTTTCATAGAATGTCAAATCGTGCTAAGCAAATCAGTCACTCAAAAAGAAAAATATCTGAGAAAATATGTTGTCTGATTTGAATCAGCTCAATCAATGAGTTATAAATTTCTCAGCATGAAGATTCTCATTTATTCAGGCAGCTTTTGAAACATATTTGTTCATATATTTGTTTCTGCAAGACTGTAGGGCCTTCCACATATTTTACACCATCTATTGCATGTGATAATATGATGTTCCTGCTTAAATCTTTCTTAATATTTATTTATTATTTGAAATTACCTTTTATGAATGCTCTAAAACTAGAATTACTATATAAAATGTATAGAATACTAAATAGAAATGCAATGGTAGGTATGACAACACTTTTTTGATACTAAGAGCAGAAGGTAAAAATGAAAAGTAAATATGGAAAAACAATGAACCATACTTAGTTTAGTTTGATAATATAAGAAAGAATGTCAGATGGACTTAGCTTATTATACTTGCAATAGCGTTCACTATTTTACAGTAATAATGATAAGGACTACCCTTAACATGATTGTGACATATTTGGGGAGAGATCACGTTTTATTTTACTTTTTTATGTCACTCAGTAAGCAGTAGATGATAATAATTCACCATTTGCTACTCAATATGCTTTCAGCTGTCTGGGAAAGAAGTGTGATTGATATGAATAGCTTCAGATCCTGCTTGTTAATAAGAAACTGAGCAGTGGCAGTAACTAGAGAATGGTCTTCAGATTGCATGCTTTTTGCTTCATGCTGAAGAAAAATGTAACCAGCTATAGAAGCAAAATTGTGAATCTAGCTTCAGGTACTAAAGGGCATTTAGATATAGTAAACATTAAATCTGAGGGCCTCAGATTCAGTTTTCGGCACCTGTGTATTTCAGACATAATTCAAAATACAGTATGAGTACTTTAAAATTTGAAATGATACTGTTCATTCACTGTAAAAAGTTCTTTACTAGCTCAAGGTAGTGAAGTATGTGAAAAATGCAGATTCTAAGTTAGCTAAAATTTGTGATTTTCAGATACTAATTATATACATGAACTTTTTGACGTTACCTCCTTGACTTTTCTAAAAAAGAAATATATGATTCTAAAACCTGGGATTCTAAAAACCTAGTAACAATGCCAGAATTATGTCTGATTCTTATAGTTGCAATGAACTGAAGAGAAGAAAATGTTCTCAAATTACAGGTAAGAACAGAACAGAAGAAAAGAGAACCTTGTCTTCTCATATGCATTATATGTATAATAATGTATTTTATTATTAAGTGGTAAGAATGGGATTCGACTAGATTTTACCCTACTGAATATTAGGGTACCTGAAGTTTGCTATCCAGGTTCCTGCAAGAATAAGTGCAGGGGAGTTAGTATATCCTGAAGATATTTCATCCCACCTCTCTGAGAGACTTAGGCTGTGATGGTACACCGTTTGCAATAAATTGGATTATTTCCAGAGATTGTAAATAGAGCCTAGAGGGTAAGCACGGGCTAGTTACAAAATTTTTAGTCATCTAAAGTTTTGTAAAACAAAATCTACTCTTAATGTAAAATTGTTACATGTAACATGCTACATGTTAATGTAAAATTGACAACTGTTCTTGTCATGTTCCTACCTTTGCATTTCAGTATCTCTAGACTTTCCATTCATACAGCATCTTCTTACTGTGTCTACAAAAGAACACAGGCTGAGATGATATTTGAGCCAGAGAGTTTGCACCCTAAATACACAACCAAAACCAGGAGGTTACAACTGAATGGTACTAAACTAGATATTAGTAAAACCAAATAGCTCTGTGAAATAACAGAAAGAATTGTGCAGTTGTTCAAAGTTATAATGGAGGGACATAAGTGCCAAATTTCACCTTTGTATATTCAATTAAATAAATGAATTTGTGAACATTTATCTGGTGATTTAATCTGGTTCTCTAGTAAGAAATAAAACAAAAAAGATGTGTTATTAATGTAACAGTCACGATTAACAGACTGGCAGTGAATAAAATACTTGCTTTTCATTTTCCTTCCTATTTTGTTCAAATAAGATTGTGGTATCTGTATGTTTTGAGTTGTGTTATATTATAGCAAACCATTATGTCACCTAAGTCAAAGTATAGTGTGCTGCTCTCTGCAGATCAGCTTCACCCTTCTGCCAGCACAGACTGTACCGTGTCTTCTGCTTTCCAATATCATGTCCTTATGTAGTTTGAAAATTTGATTAAATGTGTGTATGGGAAAATGCAGAAGAATGTTGAGGAGATAGGTGATGGAAGCTAGCCAGACCCTTCCATGAGAAAAGGAGCATCAGCAGGGCATGTTGACCTGTAGTCACGCAGTTGAGCCCATGTAGTATGGTGCTACACCTGCTTTGAGTCAAAATTAGTGATGACCTCAATATACTTACTGTGCATGTGTATAGTACATAAAAACCTCTCACAGTGTCCACCCCCACCTCCAGTGTTCCTTACCGTGGACTGACACTCAAGGGTGCCTGGGATTCTCCTGCTCCTTTATTGCCTCAATTGGGAAATTTCTGGGCAATCTCTTCTTAGACACAGAGAAAATAAACGCTCAGTATTGACCATAGTGTGCCTTGTGTTTGTGTATCTGTCCCTGCAGGGGGTCCAGGTGTTGCCCCTGCCTTACCCTTACAGCGTGACTGATGCAAAGCTCTGTAATACAGATGTAACACTAGATACAAATTTTAAAGACGTTTACTACTAACAGGAACATTCTCATGTTGTAGTAGCAAAAAGACTATATGAACAGATACAGAAGCATTTTGCATATTATCTAATGTAAATAATGCTGGTTACCTGATGGTGATTAGAAATAGGTAGGTTATAATGCATTATTCTTAATTCAACTTGTCTGTCTATCACATGCAGCTAAATACCATAATTCTTAATTAGGAAGCATAAAAATCACTAACTGCTCTCAGCTCAGCTACTTGGAAAACAAGCAGACTCAGAGCTAGACTGTCTGCCTTATATTAGGAGAGCAAAGTAGTGGTGAAGAGCAAAATGTACATGTAACAAGAAGATCTGATCTATCACATTGTCGTTCAAGCCCTGGTCTTTGCAGCAGGAGGTAGCCTGTACTGTCCAGGAACGGTATGGCAGGCTCTCAACCTATTTGCATTCTTGTTGGTCCCTTCCTGCGTAAGAAAATACAATAGTGGGATATATAAATATCTAGTCATAGAGTCAGATGTTTTGTATTTCCCTAGGAAATGGATTATAGAGAGTCAAAAAGCTCACTAGCAATCCTTAAAGCTGAGTATTTCACTCAAGAGAGCCTGAGTGAAAGCATGTACAGACTTGAGACTTGTTAGATAACATAAAGAAATACTTCATTCATCCAATGACAAAATAAATTGCTTAAGATATGTTTGATTACTCACATATAAATATTTTTTCAATGCCATAGAGCTCAGCTCAGTTTACCTGGCAAACCTGTATCATTCATTTTTCAAGTGATCAAAATCACAGGTTGTACCATGATGAAAAAGGATCCTTAAGAGCTGCTTTGAAGAAGCTGTACATAATTTGTAAAGGAATTTTAGTGAGTATCTTTATAGCTAGTTATCCTTTTAATCTTAGAATAAATTAGCACTTCATTATCTGAATCATGTTTAAAAATGAGATGCTTCATACCATTCTATGAAGTTTCTCAATTCTGTTAGCTGTAGATTCTGTTCACCTTATTTGTTTATATTTTAAATACTGTATAAGAGCATTCCAAATGAGTGTTTTTAGTGTCATCAGATTGAAGAATTAAAAGTGACTACAGGATTTATGAGATCAGTTCTACTTTTCTTGGACAAAATTTGCATTGATTTTCAAAGGAGTAGTGCACAAATGAGGAATATTGGTTCAGGCTGGACAACAATACATTACACAGTTTACTTCTAGCTGCTTGGAAAAGTGAACTACATGGGCTAGCAACTGTGGGACAAGGTGGATATTCACTCCTAATTAATCTGAAAAGCTATCTAAAGCATCAAAAAAGGTAAAGTATCCGGCTGTTCAGTAGTGACAAAGAAGGTAATTTTTAGTGTTTTTAGCTCAAATGTGTGTTTTGGAAAGGCATGAATCATATGTTGGAATTCTTGGTCTTTCTTTGTCAGATGAAGAGTGAGCCTAGATATTTAGCTTAGATCAGAAACCCTAAAATGACTAAATTAGGTCAGTTAAAATCCATCCTGTCTCATGAGTACTTATAAAGCATCACTATATGGTTATGATTTCTACTTTAAAATCATAGCATAGGCTATGAATTTAAATTAGGTCAAGCTGTGTTGGTTTGTATATGGAACTGAGTCTCTTTATACTTTCTAGATTCTTGAAGTGAAACTAGAATCCTTTTTTTGTAGGGTCTGTTACATGGGACAGTGGGATGGGGAGAAATTAAAAAAGGAAAAATGAAAATTGCAAAATCCATGTTTGCAATAAACCGTGACAGTAAAACAAATTCAGAAGACAAAGGGAGTCCCAAATATTCTTACAATTATTAGATAAGAACATAGCCTTTGGTTCTAGTTAGAAACATTTTTGAGTGATTAATATCACTAAACTAGAGTAGAACTAGAGAAGGAAACCTATGGATTTTTTTTTTTTTAGAGCTGCAATTAAATATGCAGGTAGCAGTAGTCTAATCCACCCCTGGACTCTGGTGGCTTTAAGGGTTGCTTGACTTCAAGGAAAAATAATTTATGCTGTGAACTAAAATATATTTTTCTACTATATTTCTTATTTGAGATTCAAGAGTATAATAGGTCCAAGAACAGGTAGCAAAAGTAGGAGAGATTGGGATGGATAAGTATTTGTGGACTGAAGATCAAACAGCTTTCTGAGATTTATTATAACTGTAGCTGTTGTTCTGTACAATGGACAAAAGAATAGAAGAAAACTTTTTACATCTGGTTTTGGGAATATTTAGCAAAAGACCAGGTGATCTTTAGCTGAGAAGGAAGTACTTGTTCTGTAGTTCAAAAGGGATTGGATGGAATAGGTAGAAATGTATATTACAAATGTAAGAGTATAGTTTGATTCTTTTGGTATCCTCAGCACAATTTTCAAGACAAACTTGTGGTATCCACTGAAAGCAATTCAATCTATGAAGTCAAAAAAAAAAAAAAAAGAAAATATAATTCCTGTGCATACACTTGCATTGTTTCAGTCACTATCAGGAGGAACTAACATCTAGATGCAGGCCGTAATTGATGAAAAATCCTTGTGCAGCTGATGTTTTCAGTCATGGCACTGATGAATGGAGGCATTCAGTCTACATCTTTCCTTCTTGGGCTGTTCCTGCCTAGATCCTGTTCCAGTTTGTATACTAACCTTAGCTGAAATGTCCATCTGCATTCTTAAAGGGCCACACAATGAGGGGAGAGAAGAAAGGGTTTTACTGCCATTATTCATCTTAGAAAGAAATAAGTTTTTGAATGGCTTTAGAGTTAATTAAAAACATTTCTCTGTTGGCCCTTTCAGATAATGCTCCTCAGATAATAATCCTTTCACACATACTGAATTTCATACAAATAGTTTCATGCTCATAGAGACAGCTGTTAAAACTGATCCCAAGACGTTGCCTCAAGGTGCATTTCCCAGTACATTGCTTAATTAAGAATGTTATCCTAAGAGAATCTAATGCTATTAGTTTATTTGAAATTTCCTGACTTACAGAACATTAATTAAGTAATTTGGATCTTTAAGGACTAAATCATCCATGAGGCAGACAGGAGACAGACAGTGGCTTCGTAGTGATTCCCTTCTTACAGTACTGCCGAATCAGTCAATGTAGGCATGCTTCTGTGGGCCCTAACTTGCTGCTTAAGAAGCCATCTGTGTTGATTGGGAGACCTGAAACAGAGGTCTTTAACTCTTGGAATATAGAATCGAACACAGTCTTTGCTACTGTTGTTATTGGGAAAACTAGATATATATGTGCTATTTTTATAATCTGTTAGATTTTTTTCTTATGTATTTTCCACACGGGGGATTTTTGCAAAATGACTGTTGAAATTAAAGTTGCATACCACCACCTGTTATTTATATAGAAGCTAGAGAAAGCCTCTTGTTGGTGTCAAGATGCGAATTATTTTTATTTAGATATAAAAAATAATATTTTTTAAAGATTAAACATGTTACACCTATGGACAAATGAATGGAGTTGCCAGTGAGCATTCTTCTAAAGAAGCAAGGCATGAAAATAATATGACTTCAGAAGGTCCAAGAAGAATATAATGTCACAGAAACTTCATTTTGTGTTATACGCCGATTTCAAAAAGAAAGTATGGGATTGAAATATCTCATCTTAAAACATAGGTTTTCCCCTTTCCCACCCCATTTCTCCAGCAAAATTATGTGACAAATATTACTTGCATTTGTGCATACTGTTTGACTCAAAAATGTGGTATGTAGTATTAACCAAAGTAGATTGATCTTCTCAGTTTCAGTATTCACTTGTAGACATCAAACCTTAAGTCAACACACCTGCAAAATTCAGATGTAGTCAAATTAAAAATAGTAGGCAGAATAAAAAGACAAGTCTCTCAGTAATCTTATACTACTTGATTATTGCAAGAACTTCAAGTTGCTCACTTCATGTTTAAAAATGCGAGGAGGACACATGCTTTATGAGATGATTGTTTCCAATATGATTTCAAAGACATCACTGCCATGAATCCTACACAAGCTCCATCAGATCTTCTCCTGCTATCAATAACATATTTGAGTCTCAGAAAGAGAGTTTTTATTTATTCTTGTTCTTTGGGACCAATAGATCTCCACTAACATTTAAAAACTGGACTGTACAATCTTTATTCATATTGTGGAAAAACACACAGCTGAAGGCTTCTATTACATTCAGTAGATTTGTTAGAGCAATGTGTATATCAAAAAGTGTATATCAAAAGGACATAATTTAACCACAAATATATGACTTTTTTTTCAAAAGTCATTTAGGTTTTTAAAGTACCCCAGTTTGAGATATTTAGTCTGAGAGAGCAACATGATTGTTAGGAAATGCTTTCCATCCTAACTTCTCCATCTGTCTCATAAAGTAAGAAGCTGAACAGTTTCAGACTTGTACATCTAAAATTAGAACAAATATAATTAATATTGTATATTAATTAATGAACTACATTTCACTGTGTTATCCACAATGGTGTGAGAAGAAATAGCTAGAAGAAAGAGATCACAACAGACAGAACATTGGAGAATAAATTACCCTCAGGCCAGCAATTAATTTGCCTTTGTTACTGAAGGCAAAATGAAGGCAATGGCATATTAACAGTAATAAAGATTAGATCTACGGTGATAATGTTCTTAATATTTAAATTTAAGAGGCTTATCCCACATGGAAATAGGAGAGTCAAAAAGCCTATTTGTGTAGGGAAGAAAATGTCAAGTGCTTGGTGAAAAAAAATTATTCTACCTATTCAAACAGTCTCAGAGTTAAAAGCAAACAAAAAAGAGAACAAATGAACCATTATGGAAGACACAGAGAAATTAAAGTCAAAAGTAAAATTATTTTGACCATGCTGGTTTAAAAAACAAAGGGATAATTTGAAAATTCAGTAGACAAAGCAAAATTATTTTAGATGATAAATAAGATAAAAGATGAAAAACAGAGAGAGAAACAACTAGAAGTGTAAAAAGTGAAATAAATCTTCCTGACAATAATGTGTATTTGTTTACATTTTATATATATATATATGCAGTCCTCAAGTCTTACAAATATTCTTTTCTTATATGCAGGATCTCTGGACTAGTTAGTAGATTTCACTCTATATGATGAAACCCCCTTGCACTAGTGGTACTTTTAGGTTCTATAGTTGTAGAATATATGGAACAAAATTCTAACTCCTCTGAAGAGGATGGAAAAACTCACTGCCGGCGAATTTAACAGGAGCAGAATTTCTCTTTATGAGTGTAACCTTCCGTCTGATGTCCCCTCCTCCTTGTAGTATTTTTTGAAAAGGCATCATTATAATATTTAGCTTATAGGTATAAGGAAGGTCTGGTGTGAATAATATATTGTTCTAAAAATAGTTGACAAAGCCATTGTGTCGCAGAGATCCTGCTGTGGAAAAGTTCTTCCTTTGCTCCCTTTGTCTTTCAGAAAAAGCCCTCTGGAGAAGAGAAGCTAACGAACCTTGTTTTGTAGACATGTGGGCAGGGAAAGAGAGACAAGTTATCCTACTCATACCTATTCTCCTCAAGATTATTTCCAACCCAGCCTCTGGTAGGAAAGGTAGCTGAAGACTAGGTAAATTTCTCAATAAACTTGAAGGAGTTTTACCAGTGAGCTTTGGGGCTTATTGTCCTACTTCTTAAGTACAAAAGTAGAATTTCTCTAAAATAGCCATTTCTGACATTCACTATAGTTTGAATGGTTTTGTAAGATTGGAATTATTTTTAAATACAATTCTCACATGTAGAACAGTTTGGACTAAATACTAAGATAGGACTACTCTGTGTAAAACAGCTACTAGATTTTTCAGTACAATAAAAAGGTTCTGAATTTAACCCTAATACTGCTGATTGTTTGGACTTGTGAATACTGTTAACCGGTATAATATCTAACAGCAACTTTAGTAAATTGCCTTCATTTTACAGGTCTTATATCTCATCATTAGTGTTAATTGAATAGAAAGACTTTTTGTAAAATCTAAAGTCAAGTGTTTGCACTATGGTAAAACTAATGGCACTTCACCTTCATTATACTTGTGCCCTTAGGAGATAAGTGTTTAGAATGTTGTTATAAATAGGTGTTGTTATAATAAGGATAATTACCAGGAGAATTAATATGAATGGAAGCTAGTTACAGAGCTATCAGGAGAATATATTATAAGTGTTCAATTAATTAGTATAATTATTTCTAGAATAGGAGGAGTATTAAGCATGTGTTTTTGTTTTCCTTCCACAGTCCCAAATAACAAGGAAAATCTAACTATTTGAGAATGATACACTACCTTTCTAAAAGGTTCATTTCATGTTTTTAGTCATCTGTTTACATACAAAACACAACAAATTAATTTATGACACTTTATAAATTTTATGATTTATAGAGTATGTATTTAATTAATATATGGGAAGTACATTTTCATAGCCCACAGGCTATGAAACCTACTATGAGTTGGAACCTATGAGTTCCAACCTACTCATAAGGGTATTAGGAAACTGAATGCATATTTCTGATCCTTTTCCTCATTGATGTTTATAATTTGCCAAGTTGCAGGAAGTTATTAATAATTCATCTTTATGTTACCTAAAAGCTAAGTGATCATTATATTCTAAAATTTCTGAGCTATCAAAGGTGCAGTGGGAGAGAATCAAGTACTGGAGTTGCAAATGTGCAAGTTATTCATATTAGCAATAACTGAAGTCTTCTCATTGCTCTACCTTTGCTATTTTAGAAAGCCAGACTTTTTTTAGCATCTGTTGGGAATTATTTAGGCATTCACTTTAGGTACATCCATGGATTTAGCCAATAGATATTCCCTGTCTTTATATTACCGTATGGATACATGCCTAACTCAGGCTTTTGGTGCTCTGCCATTTCCTTTGTGGCATAATGAAGGCACAAACACAACTGCATAAAATTTCTTTCTGCTTTTTGTATTTATATACATGCTTTGCTATTCTTACTTATACAAGTTCTTTTCTATTTCATTCTAGCTATTCTGCCAGAAACCTTAGCTTCTACAATTTTTTTCTGCTTTTTAGTCATTTCTTTGGCTCTCCTAACTGGAACCAAGCTATTTTCCTCTTCTCATTCAGACCTACCTGGATAATTCCGTTTGCTACCTTGCCTAAGAATGGAAAGAGTAACCAATGTAAAATTTTGAGTCTTGTTGGCAGTTAAAAATATGGGAAATACAATCTTTAAACACACACACACATATAAAAATATATAATATGCGTATAGAATATAAACATAATTTGCAATGTAAACATATATATTTTATGCAGAGAGACTATATCTCTCTATATATTTGTATAGAGAATGGTCCTTGGTCCTACTGCAACCCAAATAACAGCACAAAATGGGAATAACATTATTAAACTACTAAGTGAGTGTAAAGAGTAAAATTATCACATGAATACCTGAATGACATAAAATAATGCTTGTTTAATAACCCTTGTCTTATTTTTTCTCTTCTATTTAGCTTATGATACTCAATTATAGTAGCAAATCCTCATCTGATCAAACTAAAATCGATTCCTGTTTGAATAAGTAGAATGTTAAATTCTATAAATAGCTAGTTCAGTGACAGAGAAGAATTATAGAGCAAGGGTAGCTTTCAGTCCCATGGCAAAGCACAGACCCTACTTATGCTCATTGTCATAGATAGCTCGATGTGGTGGAATGAAGCACCGAGGGGATTCCTCTTTCCCAATAAACGCATACGTACACTCTTGCACTCCCACTCCCCATGGAGTTATTTATCATTTCCAGCAATGTCTCATGTTCTATCCAGTAGTTTTTCACATTCTGCTCAATTAGCATAACCTCCAGCCAGAGCTAGTTGCTTTAGTGTAGCCTTAATACTCAGCATGCTGTCTTTCTTTGAGCCGGCACAATGCGCACTAAGAATCTGAGTGTTAGCATAGGATTTTAAAGAATTAGCATTGGCATTTTTAACTCTGACAGTACATGATCATTTTTTTGAGCTAGTTGGACAGCTTTTCTGCAGCTTCTGATTCCTTTTTGGCCACGCATGGATATCCTGCTAAACCTGTTCCCTAAAACAGAAGTCTATATTCACTTTGCCTAATAAGGTGCCTAAGACACTGCAATACCAAAGCAATAGATGAGAGAGATTCAGGATTTCTTCTTCACCTTCAGGCTTAACGATTTCAGAAGGGTCCTTCAGTAGATTACAATGAATCTTCAGTGCCTTTGCTACTACTGGTTCTGTTTTCAGCTAGACTCCCGTTTTGATTGCCAGCCAGGCATGCTCAAATTTCTCCTAGTGCACAGCCTTTAACATCAGTCACTCAAGTGCCCTTATCACTGAATTTTGTTGGAGATGAAATATACACTGTCTTGAGCAAGGCACTTCTGAGCAGAGTCAATGTTTAATTGTTTGGAAAACTTTATAGTCTAAACTGAAAGTAGCTATTTGCTTCTGGAGTTCTTAGGAACTGAGAACTCATGATATAAGGTTTTGTGGATTGCTCTTTTTCAATTAGATGTTCTTGGCATCTGTCTTTATTTTTTTGCATCATAGCAGAGAGTTTAAACATCATGCTCCTCATCGCTATGACTGTGACATCTGTTCTCAAATTCTGTTTTCTGAATAAGTAGACAAACTAGCTACATCAAAGGCTGTACAGGAGACAGACATTTACTTCCGATATTATCCCTTCCAATAGATTTCAATTAGTCAAATCTTTAATCTGAAGTCCTCACGGACCTGCCTGCAATACACTTGATCCCTGATGTCTTCTCAGACCTTTTTCCTATTTAATCACTCAAAACTTTTTTTGTTTTTGTTATTAATTAGCCGCCCATTTATGATTTCCTTAATCATTTACTAAACTTCTTTTATCTGAACCAATGAAGCACAACTCCCTTTCTATTCAACTAATTGCTTTTAATTGATCTAACTAGACGAAAGTTCCTAGCCAGTTAGCTAATTTCTTCAATTAATGAAGCCAGCTGTCTCAGTCATGTTATTGATCACTTTCAGGTCTAGGCATCTGTTATTCTAACCATTTTAATGGTCATTTCTAATTGTCTGAGAAATCACTGCACATCATCATTACACTCTTTTCTTATTAATTTCATTAATCTCAGGCATTTTTCATTTCCCTTTCCATTCAAACACTACATCTCCTTCTGTAAAAAAAGAAATATCCTTGCATTGCTAGGAAGCACAAAATACTGCTGTCTCCTTTCTCAAACATTTTTTCTGAATACATTGCTAGCATGATGCCTAGAAAAAACATTGCTTAATAGGGAGCTACTGCATTTCTTTTTTAAACAAATTCTTCTTTCTATTTCCTTCCAACCATGTAAGGCTTTACTTATTACGCTATGAATTATTTGGGGTAGACACTCTCTCAGTAATAAATTTGGAAAATGACAAATATTTTTTGAGTATTACTGAAGTCCAAAATAATCTAGGGGAAGAATGTTCTGCTAGCTGGAACACTCCTGAATTTAGGACACAAGAATTCAGACATCTTCTGCCAGTGAAGCTCAATTATGCTGTTCGCTGGGCCATAAAAGAAGATAAAAAACCTAAGTATATGCTTAATATTTTGGGGCTGTTAGAGGCCAAGATTACCTCACCGTAAATCTACTTCAGTCAGTATTCTCTTACCCAAAGTAAGACAAAATAAAAATATGGAAGATAGTGTGAGAAAATGATAAATTATGAATATCCAACCTCACATACAAAGTCAAAAGCCTAAATCAGGGCAATGGAGTGCTGAGGAATCTGGTATCTTCTGCAGAGTTATTCTTCGAGATAGATGATATTAACAGTATTATACTCCAACGTATTTCTTTTTTGAATCTGTACGGTTAATCAAGGAATAAAGCTAACATTATTTATTGGAAAATTATAAAAACAAATCTCACATTTTAATTATATGAGTAGACTTTGTAAAAGATATGGGACCACAAAGGTATCTGAATTAGGCACATCCATTAACTATCTTCTAAACCATGACTTCAGAACAGTGTCCCAGAAGCAGAGTAGAGTATTGCATAATTTTGTTTAACTAAGCATTGGATATCCAGAGTTCCCAAAGCAGATCACCAGGTTCTTTGCACCTGGCAGTCAAATCTGTGGCTACCTGACTTATTTTATGCCCTCTGCATCATTCAGATGACAGAAGCTGTAATGAAAAAAAAAATACAGTCTATTCTTTTCTCATTTAGACAAACATAACTAAGTAGTTTTGCTGTATTTGTTGTAACTCTACTAAGGGGAAAAGAATTATGTCACAAATTTCCTTATTCCTATCAAAGAAACAGAGGTCAATTTCCAGAATCAAAAGTGATCTAGATTCTCTTCTCTGAGAAAGAGTAAAATGTTCTATTTAACAGCTGCTGGCTAGTACTTGCTGCTACAGACAGTATTTGTGCCAGATGAGCTGTGAATTAGTAATGCCCTTTTCTCTCTATTTAGTCTTCTGCTCCACGGAGATAATTCAGCAAGGTGCTGAGTACTCTTCACCAGGTGTTTAGTGGTCCCATCGTTAGTATGAATGGAACTTCTATTCCACAGCACATTGCAGATTTGAGCCCTTGCACCTGTGGTGTTCCTAAGGCAGATCAATGACATTGTACCCTTCATTGCAGTCATTGAAAGAGTCACTGCCAGACCTTGTCTTTCTGCAAGACATTAAAATGAGCAATGAATTTACAATTTTGGCAACAAAATGTATACACAATCAGTTTATATCAACTTTGCCACAGCACTAAGAAAATATTAGAGGCATTTGCTCTGCATTCTTTCTCCTAATAAGAAGGAGAAGAAAAAGGAAAATAAGCAAAAAGTATTAATTATGCTAACTAAAACATTTTCAGTATTTCAGTTTTCCCTTCTTTCAATCATACTTTCATTAACTTCCCACTTCCATCAATTTAAATATACAATTTCAGCTCTAAAGAGCTGGATAGTCTTAAGATACATAAAATTTATGAAAAATGCTTCTTACTCTGACTAAATGGTAAAAAGTATAGGTCTGTGTATGGATGTTGTGTTTGTGATACTGTTTCATAAAGCCTTTGTTAACACATCAGCTGAAAAGAAAAATGATAAGAGTCAATAAAAACGTGTAGTCTTCCCCTTGCAAAATGAACTTTCAAAAGAGAAGTGCTGGTATCTGAAACACTAATGTAATAATTTGTCAGAAAGCTTGTGTATAGAACAAAATGTTAGCATTTATGCAAAATCCTGCAAGTGGTATTCAATCACTGTTCTGAATAACTGATGCTAATGCCTTAATAAGTGATTGAATGCAACATGACATCTTTTAGGGTTTGGTTAATACTCTGCTTTTAGTTTCATAGTTCCTTTTGACACTAGAAAAGTGCTGTTAATGATTAATTCTCTTTATCAGCATTTATTACTCTCAACGATGAAGAGCATAATACTATGAAATAAGTATGGTAGTAGCATACAATGTTTAGTTTAGAATAAGGCAATATATATATCATTAAAAAACAGATGAGGATTAAATCAAAATTTGATTTTCTGAATTGATTCGTATAGAAGTATACATATTCTTAAAATAAATATGTCATAACCCAAGTACTACTGAGTATTTATACATTAAATTTCACAGGTACATTAAACAAAACAAAGAGACAACTGAATGTTTTTGTAGGTAAGACTGACAGAACAGTGTAGCTATAAAATACGTAAAGTATATTAGTGTTCAGTGTTGCTATTTAAAACATATATGTGTCGCTTTTCCATGTTAGCCTCTACACTGTGTCCTTCAGTGAATGCGGATGCCTACTGAAGCAAAAGACATTTGCTTTACAAACCTCAAAATCCTGTTGTATGGGTCACTCATGTTGACTGATGTTATTTTCTTATTCTTTAAGTCATTTGTGTGTCATTCAAAATCAGCAGTCAGCATTGCCTTGGGTAGAGAGCTCTTCAATATTTGATGATATGTAATACTAAACATGTGAGATAACCACCTTTTTAAAAGCTTGCGGTCAACCTTTCCTGTTAAGAACAATACTGTTTGGTTTCTATGGCCACAGGAATTGCACAGCCTTTGTTGACACTAAAAAAGGCCACAGCTATTGCTAAAGGCCTTTGACCTAGCAAAATTGCACTGGAAATAAATGGTAGAACAACTAGAATTCAAAGGAAAAAAACATGTTTTAAAGTTTTTTTATGGTAGATATTGTATCCAAAAGGACTTAGTGGTCCGTCAGAGTGCATCCTATTTCCTTTTATCCTTTCTGGTATCAATATCAATACTGTCAAACAAAAATGTTGACATAGCTCAGTGTTTGAACACTGTCTGCAATACATCTTATATAAAAAATAGTAAACAAAAATAATAACACTTGTAAAATTTCTTCTCTCAAAATGTAGGGGAAAAAATAAAATGTGGATAATACTTTTAACAAAGTGGTCTCCACACTGTTTGTCTGTTTAGTAGAATAATATTTTTATATTATTTCTAGTGATGACTTTTTTAGGCATTAATGAAAGGACAAAATATGGCAATATAAAAGCAAAAACCTCTACATTTTTTTTTTCCACAGGAAAGTGTACAGTTTCCAAAAGACAGGTCTGTATTTGAATAGTGCTTTTGTTAGTCTAGTGACTTACAGTCAGAGGACAGTGTTTCATCTTTATCCCACATACCTCAGTCTTAAAAGGACAGGTATATATATTCCTACATGCAGAAATAAAAAAAATAAATGTGATAAAAAGCTTAGGAACACACCAATAATCATGTTTTGTTTAGTTCTGGCGTAATGAAAGAAATATTGGCTGCAATTTGTTAAACAGAAAAGACTAAAAATGAAAAAATCTGGTTCAAAGCAGAGAAACTGCTGCACAACAAAAAACAGTCTGAAAATGCGTTGTTCATCAAATCTAACAAAATAAATACATACATATAGAAATGGAAGCTGGCAGTTTCTTAGACTGACCAAGAGAACAAGGACATTTTTACAAGCTTCAGAGTTTTCATTCAGAATCCTTTTTCCTCGTTTTTAACATTTCTTCCAGAAGTCAATAAATCATATTGTCCTAGAAAATATGTAATTTTTCTTTATACCTCACCTATTGTCTGTCAGGATACAATACAAGGACAGTTATATTCTCTTCTCAAAAAGAGAAGTTGCATAAACACTGGAAGACTCACTCTTTTTTGCACTTTTGGAAAAACGCACTGAAGTTTGTATGAAAACAGCACGGTAAACCTTTCAAAAATTATTATTTTGTTGTTGATAGCTTTCTAACCGTCATTAAGATCATAGGAGATTACCTTTGTGGAAAAGGATCTGAGAACATTTTCAAGAAAAAAAATAGCTTAGGAAGAGTTTTTTATTTACTTAATTTGAAAACTGACATGAAAAAAACTTTTGTTTTTCTTTTTTTCATGTACTTTGAATGCTTATTCCAATTATTTAGTTTTTCAATATCCCAGTAAGAAGGGCATAGAAAAATGTATACAGTAGTTACTCATCTAGCTTTCTCAGTTATTTATCTCATAGAATAGCATTTTTATGCTTTTTAAGCATTTAATTACTGATATGAAGATTACTCTTAAGTATATGTCAGTTTTTATGAAGAACTTTTAGTTCTTGGATAATATTTATGAGGCCTTTTCTTGAATTCTAAGAACCAAATTTCCCTCAACTTTTTAGTATCTTTTAAAGTTATTATAACTAGATATATTTATCCAAATTTATGTTCCACCTTCAAATTCTAATTGACAAAAAATCCCTAGTTTGGATGTAACACATTTTTTTTAACACAGTTTAAAGACTCATTATTAGTTTTTAAGTGTCACTGGATCCAATATTTAGTGCACTTATTTCTGGAGCTAAATGTATTGCAGACTATAATTTTGATCTATTCTATACAGCTCTTAAGGACTATGACTGAACTTTTGTTTAGCACATTAATATAGAATAAACATAAAGAGATTGATTGTATGGTGATGCTTCAGTTAGGGAATAAAATAGCATGCTAAACTACATGCATTGTAAAATATCTTAGGAACCTTTTATCATTATGATAAGATGATAATATCATTATAGTAAGATAAAATCCATAAATGTCTTAATCTGTTTCCTTGGGAGATTTACTAATTAATTCTTCAAGGACTATGCCTGCCAAAAGGATTAGAGGGACTGCAGGGACCTGTGGCTAATATGATAATCTTGAAAATATCTGCTAACTTCATGCTTGCTAGAGGAGAGGTATAAACTGCTAGACACTGTATTTTAAGCATCCAAGGTGCAAAAAATGTTCTGCTTCTGCACAAAACTGCTTTCACGTTAACAGGTCTGGGATATTTCTGCTCGTCTCAGACCTAGATCTTTCCTCTGTGCAGAAAATAGTCCAATTAGGTCTTAAGTCCAAATAGAGATTTTCAGAAATTGCCCTATACACACCTTTACAACTAGGGTCCTCAGAAAAAAAAGGCATCTCTGGTTACCTGTTTTGTAAAGGTTAAAAAAAAAACAAAACAAAACATTAAGCCTCTTCTTGGCTTATCGTCTAATTATTACTCCTGAAATTGGATCACAGAGTATGGAACTTCCGTATTCTCCTGTCTGTATTTAATAGGACATACAGAAAAGAAGACCTTGAGTAGAAATCTAAAGCTGGAGCTCCTCATTCCTTAATGGGCCTCTGTCCTTTCATGTACTCTCTCTTTGGCCCAAAAGTCTTCATGTTTTGTTTCTCTACAGTGGCTGCTGAATTCCTTCTAATAGAGTAGGAAATTCAATCTTCATTTCCCATTTCTTGGACTAATAATCTAACCACTAAGCTGTTATATTGAAAATTATGGTCTCTCCTTAGTTCTTGCAATGAAATAGCATAGACAGTTACCTTCAACAAATGTTGCTGACCTAAGAGTCTTGGTGAGGCAGAATTCCACCTACATAGCAATGTTTTGGTGAATGTGGCATCTAAGACAATGTTTCCTGTCTTACTAGATGATAGTAGCAGTCGAGTTTATAGACAGCAGAACACAAGCCAGAATTCACGTGTTGTAGTGCTGACCTTCCTTTGTGTTCACTGGGTTGAGGCTATTTGATTCCGTTTCAGTTTCAAATAATGCATTTCCATTGTACATTACTCTTTCAGAGCTTAATTCAGTAAGTTAGACTGTTTGTATAACCTGATTTCAGAAAATCTTCTTAATCATATCTTCAGTTTCAGTCTGTAGAATCATGTTGCATGATACTCTCATTCTAACATGCTACCTTACAATTAAGTGTATTTTATACTTCATACATTTTGTCCAAATATATTCAAGAAGTGTATCTGAATGAAAGACAGTTGGCAGCATTTCTTTTCAGTGCATTAGCTTTCTTTTGTGAGTTCATTGTTTTTTTTTTCTATCTGCAACAAACTACTTCTTCCAAACTGCTGACATTTCTTTTTATCATTCCATTTTGTTCAAGAAAAAGAACTCTCACATTCTCACTCTCTCTTTTGCTTCCCTTTTGCACGGCATACTCTCAACCACTAATTAAAAAAAAGTCAAACGCTGTCTAATTTGTGCATGATCGTATTTTCATCATTGTTATAATTCAACTTATAATCAATTTATATAATTTTTCTGTTTAGTTTACTTTCAGAGTATTCCTTTTAAACTCATCTTTCTGCTTATAAAATTCGTGGAGGGAGATTGTCTTCTAATTGTAATTAAAGTAACTGGCTTCAGAGTTCACAAATGTCTTAATTATGACTCCAAGCACTTCATTAGAAAACAAATATGCTGCAAAATTAATGTAATCCCTTATAAATTTGCATTTGAAAGTGCAGACTGTTAAGCGATACCACTCACGAGACCTATTTGAAAGACCTGCCATTGATTCAGTTTTGGTTGTCTGATTAGCATGAGGTGGGAGATTTGCATAGGTTAATCAAAAAGCTTTGCTGAAGGCCTCTGAAAAGAGTTCAGCCCCTTCTTTTACGTCAAATGAATAGAAGGTATCATATGAAACCCTAAAGTTATGTAAAACAGGGAAATAAGATTTTCCAGTAGAAATGCACAGATGTAAAAAGGAGTTTCCTGTGTGTGTTTGTCTGCTTTTATCTCTCTTAAATAAAAACACATGAATGAACAAACAGAGCCCCAAAGAGAATGTACGCCAGTACCTGCAGGTAGTCTTGATGCCTCTTTCAAAGTTCTACAAGGAATATTTGAAGTTTTCAAAAATGAATTATGACATTTTATAACTTTGCAAGTTATCTTTTTTTTTTTTTTTTTTTTTTTTTGCTAATGCATAGGCCTCATTAAAACTTTATTTTTCTTTTAAATTACCATTACATTTCATATACTTATTCCAGCACTACTGAATTAAATGTCTATCATTTACTGCAATACCATTTTTCTGTGGAATCATTTGTGTTAAAAGTAAATACTTTTCACTTTATCCAGTGCAGCCTTGTGACTTTATCTGCTCCCGACTGAGGTCTTTCAATACAGTGACTGTTTCCCTCAGATTTTCAGATGAGCAGATCCTCACCAAGGATCATAATACCTGTATGCAGAATATAAATGAGATGAAGACTGTATCAAAAGAACTTGCTTTGGCAGCCAGTAGAAGAGAAATGGTTTGCTATCAGTGTGAGTGTTAAGGTAAAATACTGTGTTATTTTGAATGGTAAGCACTGAAAGCAAGAGGTGAACTGTGATCTTGTAGGCCATCTTTGGGTCAAGCACTCACTGAGGTCAGCAGAATTCAGGAGTAGGTCCAGTATAGTTTCATTTTTTCCAATGATGTATACCTTGTACAAACTCAAAAGATTTTAAATTGAAGCCACATTTCTAAAGCTGTTCATACTGTGGCCTCATCAGAATGAGTCTAACATACAATCTTTAAGGAGCAGAACAATTGCTTGTGAAGGTGATTTACTTTCATCTCAACATCAATCTCCACATTTCTGTTTTTCAACAGTTTTGTCCTTGATTCAGGAATTGAAGTGTACCGACCTCTGTGACAGTTTCGTGACTGAATCTAGTTTTGATCACTCTGACCTTACACCATTTTTTCACTTGATCGACTTTATTGATTTTAATAGAATTAAAACTAATCAAAATTAAAACTAATTGCTTCCTTACTTCTTTCCTTCCTTTCTTGTATAGAAAAGCTTTTGTACAACAAGGCACATCAAGTTTTAAATTAACAATGTTGTTAATTTTTTTTAATAATCTTATATGGTTAAAATACTTCTTGGGGAATATCAGGGCCTCAGTAGCAACTTTGTATTATTTTGTAGATTTTTGTATATAAAATATCTAGAATATAAAAAATGGAAAAAACCTGGAAGAATACTGTAACTCACCAGATGATGCTGTAAAATTTTTATGTTGGCAGCATACAGTAAAGATAAGCATTCTAAATGTCTTCAGTTTTCATTAATCTGTTTCATTATTCTTTAAACTATATTGTATTTTCTTATTCTGGTGATATATTTCAGGAAATTTGAAAAATAAAAAGATAGAAATCAAAAATTAAAACTTTCACCTATTCAAATTTTTAAAATATCTTCCTGTGGTAACTTTTTAGTTAATTATATATATGAGTTTTTCCTAAGTTATATTTTTCTTCAGAAGAACAATGTTTGTTTAATTGGTTTCTTTAGATATATCCCTTAAGGCCATAAATTTGCAAATTATTGTTAAAGCTCTAATAACAAAAAAATATAAAAGAATTCAAGTTATTGATATCTTTTTGAGTACTTTGTAGTGAAGGATGATTGGTCACAGGTATGTGAATATGGATGCAGTTGAATTGGGTGTATTGGATATGTTATGGCTTTCCTGCTGCTTCCTCTGTGGTTCTGTTTGGTAACCTTGGTCACTTTGATGTATTTGTGCCTCAGCTCCTCACCAATGAAATTCTGACTATTGCAGTTCTTTTGAATAATCTGGGGTAATAATGATCTCTTTTATGCGTATGTACAAATCACAAGATATGATACAATATTTAAGTACTTAAAATGCAGCTGTGGAGGACTAAAGGTACTTGTGTCTGTCATTGCTCAACAGAGACATCTTTATTCTAACGCAGAACATTTCTTTGGAGCTTCAAGTTCTATTCGTGGGAGCATTTAGATGTGTGTCTCTTGCATTTCTCTGTAGGAAATACCTTTCTCTCCTAGAGTATTTTGTCAGTAAAACAAGAGCTGTGCCACTCCCTGTTGAAAATTTGCCAGTGAAATAAGGGGGCATTAGAGGTAAATCAGAAAATATTTTAACTTGGCTTCTTTCTCCCCTTTCTATTGGAACATAAAAATGTAGGAAATAGCTATTAGCACTGCAGACTCAACTCCTTGGTCAAATGCAGCTGAAATTAGCCAGTGCATAAAAAGCCACTGGATTCACCTACATATGCATGCACACATATAAAAAGAAATAAAAATAGTGCTGATATGTATGGGAAGCTAGGACTTTGCTCCTGTAACACTGGATCATATGCTAGGGCATGGCTGTAACTGGGGGCTGCACAGAAAAATATCTTTTTTACTTGTTCCTAGTGCGTGAAGGAAACCAGGTTCCCCAATACCAGGAAAATTATGGTATCGACCTGGGAATATGCAACTCCTTTAACAATAAATGGAGATGTGAGTGAATGAAATAGATAAAGCCAGCTTAATCTTCTAATAAATCCCTGCTAGCACATGCATATGAAAAGAAAAAGATCACATAAGCCTTATTTTCATAAAAAAATGAAATTCAAGGAAAAGCCTATGGAATAAATGTTGCCACCCAATATTTGCACATAAAGTCTCTAACTTTATGATTATAAATACAGGATCTCCCTTGCTTATTTTGTCATTCTGTTTTCATGAATCTTACATTACTTTGTACACAGAAGCCCACTTTAGGGGCTGCCCTATTTGTTCTAGTCAGTAATATGGTGCTTTGACTCTTCATTACGAAGTGAGGATGTTCCTGCAAAGTTTTATCACTGAAAAATGCCTATAATCTCAACCAGCCTTAAGTAAAAGGCACCTTCTTTTTCTCTCTGCAAGGCTGAAGCAGGAAGGGAGAATTGTACAGCCCTGAATCAATCTTGTGTTAGACAGCTTCCCTTTTGCAAGCTTGAGACAGTTCCTTCCTTAACATAAAGGATCACTGAATAGTCTTTCTGAATCACCTACAAAAACTACCTACAGTTTCCTACAGTCAGTGTAGAAAAGCAAATAAACTGAGCACATCAGTTAGGAAATCAGAATCACCCTCCTGCAGCTAAATCCTTACCTTTAAAGCATCTATGATAGATAATAATGTGTACTGTATCTTGACTGATTTGGTCCAGTATCCAACAGAAAGCATAAGCTTTTCTCAGAGCAACTGAGTTCTTTTTATTGAAACTAGTCTTCTGATTAAGACTAGAATTTAGGCCCATTTTACTGAAATTATAGTCTGATTTATTGTAACTCTATCATAGTCTACAAAGTGACTAGTGCTTGCACATCTTGGCGTAGCTATCCTTTATTCAGAAGTAATCTGTCTGCTTGTTCACCTAAGCTGTAGTTTGTAGACCTCAAAGTCATAGATCAGTTAGTTCTTTTTATTAACTAATTTAGATTAATGGGAACGTATATTTCCCAGAACTATATGTATTCACTTATTCATTATGAAATTGCTGATGATCAAGGGAACTGCAAAATAAAACAGACCAAACAGAATAAAAGCAATATAGCAGGTATAAAATAGTTATTGCTTTTGTCGTATTAGAATAATACTGATCCTGTTATACTGGAACTATATATGACCTTATAATATATATGTTACATTTTTGCAGTGAGCAGCTAAAACATACTCTTTTCAGGATTAGTTCTTTTGATTTGTACCAAGTACAAAATAACATCAACAAATGATTCAAGAGTTTTTTTCAGAACATGGCAACCAAGCAAACTGAATTTTTATTAGAGATACATAGCATTGTGAAATTTGCTAAAATTAAATTGTACTATACTTCTAAACATGCAAGAGCTTTTTATTACTATGTTTGAAGCTTCATTGTTGTCTGTAAGCCTTGCTAGCCTTTGATTTCATTTATTATTGCTACAGTAATTTAGACTGTGATTGCTTTCCATACTCTCAGACTAGATTCAAGCTCTGCCAGTGAATATATAAGAACTTTGAACATATAAAGCCTTAATCTTCATTTGTTCTAGAATTCACAGCTTTCTGGAAATGTCGGTGTTTCTTCTGCTTTAAGTAAGAGACATGCTTTTCTTCTTTCTCTTTTTTCTTTTTTTTTTTTTTTTTTTGTCGCCAATATTGACTTCCAACAACATTCCTATGGTTCTGTTATATCACAGAAATTCTTTAGACAGATCCCTGCTTTGGTGACAGCTCTGCTATCTAGCTATCTAACCTCCCCATGGTGCTAGTTTGCGGTAAATATACAAGGTCAGATCTAAAATAGCTGTTTAGCTGTGATTCTTCTATCTCTATTCTGTCACTGTTCAGAATTCAGCTCTTCCTGTGTAGCTTGATGAGTGGTTGCCCTGCACTGTGATCCACACTGCTCAGGATGTTGTGTTCTTACTATCTAAGACAGCAATATAAAGATTAGATACATAAACATATCTCGGTGATGTCTAGTTCACAGAATAAGCGTGCTAAATCCCAGTAAATAGCCACCTTAAAGACAATAGAGCTTGCAGGCAACAGTATTCTAATTCTAACAATTAATATAGAAGTTGAATCATTCTGCATTAAGAAACAGTAGAATTATAGTGTATTTTTCTGAAATCAAAAATTATTTTTCATCTTTTCTTTTCTGAATGCAATTAAAATAATATTCTGCTTTGTGTCACACAGATGTCTACATGTACTTTGATAATGCTGGTGTAATACACAGGACAAAAGTTAAATAAAAGGGAGAAAGGTTGTTTTCTAGTTCATTAGAAACTGTGTGGTGGAAAATCAATATTAGCTAAATGGAGGACAGAACAAATAAGAGAAAATCTGTTTGAAGCCTCTTGGAGCATGTTGCTAAAAAACTATGTATGAATGATAGCCAGTTTAAATCACAGTCTATTATGTACATTAATCAGTATAGTAAAAAGTCATATAAAACTTAGTAAAAGTCACTGTTTTTCTGCAGAGAATTAAAATCCCAAATCAATTTTCATGATGTAATAAACTGTCAGTGATCATCGCAATACTACGTCAGAATTACCTATATACATCTTTGGCCTATCACAAGGAAGTGAAAAGAAGCAATTTTATTTCACAGGGAAAGTTTGTTAGGGTAATTCTCAGGCTTGCGACCCATTCTATTCCAAAACCTTGAGCTCCTCCATGCAGTCGTTCCTTTCCATCTTCTGACACAAAAGGAAAAAAAATCGTAATTATATGGAAAGGCTTTATGTGTGTTGAAAGTATTTGTGTAGAAATATTAACCTGATGGGCTTCAGTGGCAGGAGTCTAATTCATTTTAATGAATTCTGTATTTTATCCTTAAAGTTCAATCTAAAGTTAATTTTTTTTTAAAGTCAGATCAGGAATACTACATATTCTGTCCTTAATCTAGGTTGGATGTCATAAAGCTGTGCCACAAGACAGAAGACGGAGTCTGGATGCAGCAAACTCTGGGTGAGATTTTATGGCCTTAGACAGTGGGTCAGAATAGTACCACAAGACTGCTTTATGACTTTAGGACTCTATGAAGTATTTGTGTGTTGTTTTTTGTGTAAGAAAATTTTCATGCTACAGCTTTGTGTTCATTTTCTTGTGAAGTTTTGGTTTACTGGCATCAAAAATAAATTGGAATTATTTTTCAGGAAGAAAGTAAGAAGTAATTTTAACTAAATTATTGTTAGAAGACTACTGTTTTAATAGTATTACCTTCTTCAGGTAAAACCAACTAAAGTGATTTAAATGATTTCCATTTTAAGTACACATTTTCAGCATCAGTTACTTGAAATCAGTAATGCAAGTCATGAGCACATGAATGATACAGTAAAACTTGAGGCATAAACCCAGAACAAAACTACATCATAGCAGCTGCACATGAATGATCAGGACATACGTTTTGGAGCATGAGAAAGAAATAATCTGTATATTGAAAAGTTGGTAGTTGAAAGCATAATATATTAACTAATGTTTCATCCAGAGTGAATTTAAAATGTGGACAGCTCAGCCTGCCACGGGCTAACCCATGTGTGTGTCTACGGCCTAAAATACTAAAGATATTTGAGATGTTCTGATTCTAAGAGGAGAATAAAGGCACACATTGGTAGGACAGTCACTGGAAGCAGCCCTGCTCTCACATATCTTTAGCTATTGAACTGTTGTGTCATGCTGCTCATCTAACCCCCTTCAGAGGGAGACAGAGTAAGATAGGCACCTCCAGAGAATGATTCATACCACCCTAAATAGGTGTAATAGGTAGGATGAATTATCTTCTGGAAGTGCTTATTTTGCTCTGTGACATCTAGAGGGAACTTAGAATGAATTAAATTATGGCATCAGGCATTAAAAATGTCTAACTTTTTAACAGCAGAAGTTAGCTGAAATGACTCATACCTCAACTGTGGTCATTCTTAAAAAAGTGCTATTTTTTTTAATATTGAATTTAAACAAGGTTTGATAGCATACAATAATATATTATCCATATATTCTTAAAAATAACTTTCATTATAATTTCCAATTTCCTTTCGAAATAGAAATTTATTCTATATTTCAGCAAAATTATTTTTATGGTGTATATTATACTCTTCTTAAAAATAGTTATAGTCCCTTAGCATCTCTTTGGAGGAAAAGTTGAGATTAATTCCTGTTTTGGGCCAGTTCTTGCTTTGTTGTAAATCTTCAGGAGATCAAAAGTCAAGGAGCCGTGTCTATCAATCCAGTCTTCAGATATGAATCGAAAATCTTTGCTAGGGACGTTTTTCTGCTGATGCAAGAAAAACAACATTTTAAGAGTAATTAAAAGAAGAAGCCTTCTTTTTCCAAGAAAAGTAGTTCACAATGCACCTTTATTCCTCATGTATTTATGACAATAGCCTGTTTCTGACATACTTTAAATCTTAATTTGTGTGACCATAGACTATCATTTAATAGGAGAAAAAAATGAATAGGAACACATCAATAGCAAAAGCCAATAGAGTAATTCTATAATACCTGGTAGATTTTTAGACCGTGTATTTCATTGTTTGTCTTTCCTACTGGTTTTTGGCAGTCCACAAAAAAATAGATCAAGGAAAAACAAAATTGCAGATATTTCTTCAGATCTTGACATCTAAAGCAACTGAACACTTGATAAATGAGATAATGATATGTGCTCACTATGGAAAGAAAAAGAGAACCTGTTTCACTAGTCTGATGAAACAGTAAGGTCACATGAAGCATGAAGCATTAGAACCAAATGCATTTTCATTTTAATGATTACAACTGCTTGGAATTTTACCTTAAAATAGCTATACTTACAGCAAAACTGGCTGTGTGTGGGCAACTACAACTTCTAAGTAATTTTCTTTTTTAAATAGTCTACTGTAATTATAACAAAGTTTGGAATGATGGGAAAGGTGAGAAAGGTGAGACATTTACATTTAAAAAAGTAATGGAATAGATAAAAGGAAATTTACAAAGCAATTCTTGAGCTAAATTACTTTTTTTTTTTTAGCTAAATAGCTCTTTTATCTAAATAGCCCCCAAACAAACCCCCAAAAGCCTATATTTCTTTTGGTGCAGGAAGAGGAGGTTCTTTGTTACACACAGAAGAAGTAACCATTTAATGGGGGAAAAAAAGGAAAGAAATTGTATTAGAAGACTCTAGAACAGGAGTCTATGTTACATAGTGATCAAAGCTTTAATTTTCTCCTTATTTACACTGTCAACATGCTTGGGGGTTATCCTTTGCTTTAAGATAGATAGCCAGATGAGGATAATAAACAATTCTACTTCATTTTTTATCTTTAGCATGGCCAGTCCTCTTGTGTCAATTCTTTCCTTTTTTCCCCTCTTTTCCATCCATTTCAATTAACTGCTGCTTTATTCTTGACAGTGTTTCTTTTTGTAAGTTTTCTGTTTCCTGTGGGCTTTGATTCACTTCTCACATTGACAAATGGCATTTATACTGGACACGAGGCATACACCAAAAGCCTTCGCTGAGCACAGAAAACGCACGTATGAAAAATCTATTCTTGTAACCTACTATTCTTCATAGTGATTCCTAATTGATCAGGATGAGAAAATAGGGCATAGAAAAGTGCCTGATTGATCTACATCATTTCATTAAAACAAAAAATGTGTAACTGATGGATGAGATGAATATCAAATAAAATGTGAATGCTTAGTTTCGCTCTTGTTTTGTCCTAAATGCTCTATGATTTTCCACCAAATATCAAGTCGATAAATATAAATATACAAATAACCAGATTTATACTGCATCTTGGCTACTGCTTCAAACAAGGATTTAAAAACCCCATAGTAGAACTAATCACACTTTATCTGCCTGAGTTAAGCATCCAGTTTACTCTAGTTGCATAGGGTTCTTCTACAGCCACTGGAGAGCAAGGGAGATTTAGGGAAAAATATATATCCTAAGTTAATTTCTGAAGTAGATGAGATGAATTGTTCTCCTTGTCTTCACTGATTATAAAGTACGGCTTAGGCTGGTATATTATGCTACAGGTACCTAATTTTACCGCACGGCACCACAGACATTTGTAAAGTGGACATAAGTGCAAGTGGAGATCTGCCCCACTTGCAAAGGTGTCTCAGATAAATAGAAGAGTAATATGAAATCTTACAGGTGAATTCTGCTAGCCTTACCCACTGTTTATTACCCCCACAAACCCACAACTTTCATTCCATTACTCAAAAAAATCAGAATTTATTCTTTTTCAGTGAGCTTGATTCTCTCATGACAGAAGTTATCGTTAGAGCTCTTGTGTGGATGTGGCTGTTTAGCACTCCTCAGTTTGCAGCATTTTTACGGATACAAAATGTGGCCTTTTGACACATAATGAAGGAAGTCTGACCAACAAAAATCAGGCAAGATTGCCACAATGGCCCAAAGGATTGTAGCAGCTGCATCTCTTGTACTCCTCTTCAGACACAATGAAGACTATTATATATGCTAATCTACTTACGGTTACAACAGTACTACTAACTTAAAATCGAAACAGTTATCATTCATATCGTGAGAAGAATCTTCCTGAAGTTGCTCCTGAAATTAAAGTTCAAAATAGCTTCATACAGGACATGAACATGGAACAAAGTTGTCTCCTCAACTTTGACATACTCCTGTGTAAAAAAAATAAAAACCTTCTAACTCAAACGACTCCTTCAAAGACGTATGAATTTAATAAGACAAGATTATTAGACATCAATGGTCCTTGAGTCATAGCTTCCCATCTCCTTTGCTCTAAGCTATCAAGTCTACCTTTTTTATCAGATGATTTAACCAATTAACACACACAAGTTACATTCAGACCAGTTGTTACAAACTTGTATTTTAGTAGTTGCTGTTTCTGTTTCAGGTGTGAAAAACTTGAATGCCTAAAAAGCACTTCTATTTTTTCTAGCTTTAACGATTGCTCTAGTGAAAGATTAATCCCTCTCCCCCTCATCCCTGCTTATGTTTACTTCTTTAATTTATGGCAGTTAACTGAGATGAACAAGGCTGTTTCTGAACCAGAGGCACCCTCTTCAATCTTCTTATTATCAATCAGATTGGGCATCCCGAGAGATAGCAATGTAATAACTTCTGAGCCTGTATGCCCAGGTTTTCTTCAAATAGAAACCAAGACTGAAGTTGAAATCCTGCTTAACCAATCTGGCAGCCTTCTATGATGGAATGACTGGCTGGGTAGATGAGGGGAGAACAGTGGATGTTGCGTACCTTGACTTCAGCAAGGCTTTTGACACTGTCTCCCACAACATCCTCCTAGACAAGCTCAGGAAGTGCAGGCTAGATGAGTGGACAGTGAGGTGGATTGAGAACTGGCTGAAAGGCAGAGCTCATAGGGTTGTCATCAGTGGCGTGGAGTCTAGTTGGAGGCCTGTGGCTAGTGACGTCCACCAGGGCTCAGTGCTGGGTCCCATCCTGTTCAACTTTTTCATCAACGACCTGGATGAGGGGACAGAGTGCCTCCTCAGCAAGTTTGCTGATGATCCCAAGCTGGGAGGAGTGGCTGATACACCTGAGGGCTGTGGTGCCATTCAGAGAGACCTGGACAGGCTGGAGGGTTGGGCGGAGAGGAACCTCCTGAGGTTCAACAAGGGAAAGTTCAGAGTCCTGCACCTAGGGAAAACTAACCCTAGGCAGCATTACAAGCTGGGGGCTGACCTTCTGGAGAGCAGCTCTGCAGAGAAGGACCTGGGAGTGCTGGTGGATGACAAGTTGACCATGAGCCAGCAACGTGCCCTTGTGTCTAAGAAGGCCAATGGTCTCCTGGGGTGCATTGGGAAGAGTGTTGCCAGCAGGTGGAGGGAGGTGATCCTGCTGCTCTGCTCAGCCCTGGGGAGGCCTCATCTCGAGTACTGTGTCCAGTTCTGGGCTCCCCCAGAGTACAAGAGAGACCTGGAGCTACTGGAGAGAGTCCAGCGTAGGGCTACAAAGATGATCAGAGGGTTGGAGCACCTGCCCTATGAGGAAAGGCTGCGAGAGCTGGGCCTCTTCAGCGTGGGGAAGAGAAGACTGAGGGGGGATCTTATCAATGTGTACAAGGACCTGAAGGGAGGGTGTCAAGGGGATGGGGACAAACTCTTTTCAGTTGTCCTGTCTGACAGGACAAGAGGCAATGGGCAGAAATTGAAGCACAGGAAGTTCCGCCTGACCGTGAGGGGGAATTTCTTCCCTGTGAGAGTGACGGAGTACTGGCATAGGTTGCCCAGAGAGGTTGTGGAGTCTCCTTCTCTGGAGATCTTCAAGGCCTGCCTGGATTCAACCCTGTCTACCATGCTCTAGGTGATCTAGGTGACCCTGCTTGAGCAGGGAGGTTGGACCAGATGATCTCCAGAGGTCCCTTCCAACCTTACTGATTCTATGATTCTACTATTCTATGAAGGGAACTGTACTCCCCCAGCTATTGTCCCAACATGAATATGAGACGCAGCCCCTTTGTCAGTCTTGACTCAGAATTTTAGATGGGGTCTGTGATCCTGCTGTTCAGTAATCTAGCTAGCCATAAAATATATGGTTGATATATGCTGTATAATCAACAGATACACATCTGTTTCTAAGTGTGATGAATGCCCTGTGAATTACCTAACCCTTCAGTAACTGCAGGGAGCTAAAGAATATGTCATATTTGCTCGGGTGGGAATGCTTCCAGTTTTGTCATACTATGATTATTTGATTGTATCTGCTGCCTAATAGGACCTGGGTTAGTTGGCCCAACCAGCTTTCTTCTTGGCTCACCAACATGAATTTCTAACACACACAATTGCAAAGAAAGATAGCTGGATAGGCACACCTTTTCTGGCTGCTTAATGGCAAGCTGGTTGCTTCCCCACACTAAGCTAGCCAGACCTTTAGCAAGGAATTTTAACAGCAGCTTCTGCTGCTGAGATACTAGTCACATGGGTACAAGCATCTATGGCATCTGAATATAGTTCCTTGAAGAATCTAAAGGAACTAAGCCAGTAACTCAGGAAGAAATCAGCTAGGCACACTGAGATCTCAGGCCTCTAGATGAAATCTGAGTTTCACAAGTTTCATGGAAAGAGGCCTCTCTGTGAGTTGGTGGGAACAAGGTAGAAAAGGTTGGGTCATGTGAAAATGACACAGGCTTGGTCAGGGAGAAGGAAAGGAGACAACAATGTTCATTGCAATACTGATTCAGGTATTTTCACATTTGGGCCTGCTACACTTTGCCTTTCTGCTTTTAAGACAGAAGTAGCCTCTTAGACACCTCTTTAATAGTGGGTTAATAGGTGATATCAGTCTTGGGCTGTCCAAAAGACTCCATGAAAGCTTTGCCTTGATGATCCAGTTGTGATGCTCAGAAGGGCAGTAGACAAGTAATTTACTTGATCAGTGCTGAGTATATGCTTAAGTTACAGACAGTTACAGTTAGGTTATCACCTCTCTTCAAGTTTTGTGCAAGATTAGTGGTTTATATAAAAGTGGCATCAACTGTTGGCCATATTTTAAGATCAAGCTCTATTCACATCTTCAAAAGAAAGATGGACACCCAGTTTCAGGAAATTTTTGAGATCTAGATTTAGATTGCAATGGAGATGGCTTTCTGGATTTGTCAGTAAAATGCCAGAAGGCCAGCATTTGGACTCATCTTCATCAGTAATGAATTGTAGTCAACTACATAGTGGAGGTGCTCAGTTCAGGCAATTCTTTGCTAGTTATTCTGGTCACACTTTGAAGTGGCCATAGGCTTACAAAACAAATACAAGCTTTAGGTACTCGAATTAGTGACTACCTGGCATGTGGATACTGAAGATGGGTTATCTGCTGGTTAGAGAGGAGGTTACAAAGTAAAACTTACAAAAGTGATTATTCTAAGCATGTTATACCACAGCTTTTTTTGGAACTTGATGTGAACATTTTTTAAAATGGAATCTTATCCACCTTTAATTATTTGTGCACTTCAGTTTAAATTTTTAGGTCTGTGATAATTAAGGCTTGTAACATACTTGCAGTTTGAAAATGATGTGACAGAATAATTGACAATAATTGACAGTGCTAAGAAAAGAAGTTATATGCTCTCCAAGACATAACAAAATAGACATGTAAAAGGAAACATATTATGTTAAATTAAAGGGCTTTTTTGCCCTATAGACAATTGTTAGAGTTTTCCTTGTGGTTTTAAAGAGAAAATGCATTTTATAGCTAAAGTGGTAATATTATTCTCATTGCTATTATTATTATTACCATTACTACTATTTTCCCACACAGTGCACATTATACATTTTGTTTCATGGCAATAAGTTAACAAATTTTATTGTTGTTGAGTGAATAATTTCATTGCTCAGGGGAAGATATTAAAATTGGTGGTTGAATCTAAATGTTTTTTCTTTCCCTTATGAGTTTCCAATATACCTAATAACAAGTAGAAGCTAATAAAAAAATTTACCTTTTATTTTTATTAATAACAATAATAGTGATGCTAACAGTTTATTGTGCAACTCCTACTGTTTTTTATGTCAGTAATGTAAAGTACAGTTAAAGGTATTCTCTAAGAAATTTCAGTCATTTTTTTCACTCTGATAGTGCTTGAAGTTCCCTTTGCCTGTTTCTCTTTGAACATTGATTGAACAGATTCATTCAGGTAATTAGAGAAATTTAGAGATGTTTTTTCATACATACCTCAAAATTTCTAGTGTCTACATGCTTATTAGCATATTTATAAATGCTTTCACCTGACTCCCCTATTTACTTATATCTACTATGAATTTCGTACTTGAAACATTGATATTCTCTAGAGATACACATTTCTTCCTCTCTTAATCAAAACAAAATGATCTATTTTTATTTGCATTTCTTATTCCTTTCTATGCGTAATCTTGGTTTAAATTGTAAGGCTGTGTATCCACAAGGAGCATACAACACATTAGCCAGTACTTATGAAATGACTAAATCTTCCTTACCTCCACACCTAATTTCTTACCTTCCTCTCATAGAACTGCAGTTGGCTGTAGGCAACCACTTTTTGTTGGATCTTGATCATATGAACTGGATGAGCAAGTCTGTTCCTCTAGGATGTACGTTAAAACCATTCATCAAATACATATCAACAATGATTGGTTACAGAGAAAACAATAAAATTACTTATTATAGATAACTTGTAATGTGTAAAAAGGACAGGAAAAATAAAACTAAATCCATTCCCTGTTTATCACAGAAAAGTGACCCATTCTGATTAGCAACAGCTTCATGAAAATAAAGTGGATTATATAAGATTTTGTTTTTCTTTTACTATTTGTTTTTCAATATTTAATTAAATTCATTTGTGCTTTTATTTACCTTACATACTGACAAATACCTGTAGATACATCAAGTGTACTAAATAAATGAATCTACTTTAAAAAGGCTAATGAAATAATGAGTCACGAGATGCCAGAAAAAGAATAGCTTTTCTATTATTTGTTTCTATTTTCACAAACACCTTGAGATGATTTTAATTATTTGTCATTTCGATATTACTAGATAGAGAATAGATTTAAGTAAAATATTCTGCTTTTTGGGGCCAACTAAAACTGAGCTGTACTGTTGCTTATTTTGCAGTAACCTTATTTCTTCCATGATGGAGATGTACAAGCATTTTATATACAAACGAATATTTTCTCTGTTATCTAGTGTATACAAATAAAGTTGGCCAGTGCTGAATTTTGACATGTCTAACTTTTAAGCACTCTACTGTCTGAGACTATTGGGTACCTACAAATAGGATTCACAAAAGCTACCAGCTGCAAGCCACAAGAACAAGCCAGATAGGAATGACAATGTAGGTAACCACTCTGAGATAGATTTGACAACAGATCTTATTTGGGATTCTCAGTAAAAAAAATCCTCTTCAATAACCAAATGTCCACCCAATAACTTCAGTAGCTAAATTCCAGGTCAGTGCTCTCTCAAATTCTTTGCTCCACTGAACCTGGAGATGAAATGTGTAGTCCGGTTAACACTCACTTAGGAGAGAAGAATCTGTTTTCAAACACTTGTGCTTTCTGACTTGGATCAGAGGTTTGAATTCAAGACCATTTGCATGGGAAATAAGTGAGGTATCTACTGAGGTACTGGATAGTCTGGTGTGAGTTTCCCTGAAGCAGTTTTACTGTGTATAAATTATTAAATATTCACCGGCACAGGAATTGAAAGAGAGGTCTCCTAACATCCCAGAGGAGTACCCTAATCATCAAGATATTGGATATTCCTCTCAATCTTTACAGGTGAAGCTATTTCTCTTTGTATAAATAATTAAACTGAATTTTGGAGCAGAATTTGTAGCCTGATGCTTTTGTATCCCAGAAGAGAACACTAAGCAACAGGCTGTACAGTCAGGCTTTCAATTTCTCCTCCTCTCTCTCTGTCCCACTGAATGCTCAATTATTTAATACAGAGTGGAACAGTTTCAGCTGGAACAATTTAATACTAATCATACTAAAATATCCAACAGTCTAGATATAAAGAGATTTGCTTTGGATTTTTAGCTCATTAAATTTAGTTGCTTTTATAAAACAGACTAAATAGGAATTTAATTGTCTTAAACATCAGGATTTGGGCAAAGTGACAATTTCTGCTCAAACCAAGTCTTGTGTACAGCTTAGGACTGAGCTAGTGGCTATGAACTGAAAATGTCTACTAGCTAGTTCCCACAGGCTAGACAGTGTGAAAGGTCTACTTTGAGAATGCAAGTGATACTTTGAAAAAAAGCAAAAGTTCAGAGGTAGACGGAAAACTTGAAGACTTTTGAAGTTTATGATTGTAATACAAGATTTTACTGTGAGGAAGATAAGTGCTTATAGAGCTAGGTGGCTACTGAAAAGTAGACATGGGACAGGCACAATTCTGTTTCTAGAGATTCTAGATACTGCAGGTTTATCTGTTTCTTCAAGTTAATCCACTCTGCAGCCTAAAAGACATTATAATTACAGCAGGAGTCTGTCTGCACTGGGCAAATTAAAGGATGAAGGAGAGGTAAGGGAGAGCAAAAGAAAAGGAAACCTAAAAGAGTTAGATTGATCAGGTCTAAAGTAAGGGAAGGCAAGGACTACAAAACGAATACGAAACAGTATTTTCAATGGGGCCACAAAGCAGAGGAACACAACAGAAAGGGAACAAAGAAAATGGAGGCAGAAATTGACTTTAAAATATTGGATTTTAAGACCAAGAGGTATACAGGAATCCCTAACAGAGGTACTGAATATGAATTTCAATAATCTTATATCTTCAATAGATTTACATTTATTAATCATAAATGAGTGCACACCACTTAGTGAGGACATCTAACATAAAAAGGAAGCTTGTGTAGTAGAACGCTTTAATCTTGTATACAAAATTAGACCAAACAGAAGGTATTGACAAACCTGGGTATGCAGAAGGAGATAGTCAAGGTTACAACAAGCATAAACCAGTATATTTGTGGTTTCAAATAATTGATAAAATGTTGATAGGGAGTTGATTACGTATCAAAATTCATGTGCAACCATTGAAAGCTTACCAGGCAACTGATTGCGAAATGTAAAACATAAAGGATCAAGTTTTATAGGTGAAGATACAAGTCACAGTTGTAGGGTGCTGGATGACTGTTCCTAATTTGCTTGGGTTTGGCCAGAAGTATGCCAGTGCTACACTGTTCATCTAACTACCTGAATAAAAGGGAATTTGATATCAGTCTGCAGAGGTCAGAACTCTGGCAAGAAACTGACTTTCTCAGCCTTTCTCAGACAGAGAGATGACATGAACCACATTGCATTCCTGCTGTGAAAATACATAAAGAACAAACATTTTCAGTTCTGATGTTATAGTAGAAACCAGTCATCAAAGGATACTGACTTGAGCAGAAAGATGCACACAGACTTTCCAGAGGGAATTGGACTGCAGGTCTTCTCTCAGCCACTTCCAGTGATTTTGAAAATCATATAGAAGTTTGGAAATTAATTAATAATTACAATTAATAATTTACAAAAGTAAATATTTAATAATAAATATGTGGCCAAGCAGTGGATAATGTTTTCTGAATTATCATTAGGCAGATACCCTTGAACCATAGATTCAGACTCTCAATCTCCCAGCTGTCATAAGCAGAGAGTGCTGATTTGGCAGGATGCTTAGGCCATCTCACACTACGTTACACCTCCTTTGGCTATTTCAGACGCATCAGCAACAGGTGCTGACTGGATCCCCAGTGAGCTCCCTGAATGTTTTGTTATATAGCATCTTGCTCAGAATGTTTAACAGAGGAACACCGTAACAGAAAAATAAAGAATACACAGGAAGAGACATGGATATCTATCTAATATAATAAAAATACAAATTCCAAAGGTTTGGTAATTTCTGTCTGATTTGGTGTCACAAAAATTAAATAAAAATCTTACTAGCAAAATACTGTCATTCAGTACAAAAGTAAATTGCACTGACTCAACCAAACTAAAATCAAAAGTAACAGTTGTTTATGTAACAATTTATCTAATATGAGCAAAGGATGTATGATCATGAGCACAATAAGACTGCATAAAGAATTCAGGTTTTCCAACTTTTTTTATTGATTTTTTTTAGATTCTAAACCAGGAATTTCGGTGAAATAACCCCGAATTCTGTTTTCTTTCAAGGGGAATTTGAATATTTAATGGATTAGCCTGTTCAGAAAACATCAACTTATTGCTATAGTGAAATGAATTTTCTGCAGCTATTTTGATTGTAATTTCAGGCTTTTAAGGACCCACCTGTCTGATCAACATAGCTCTGGAAATACTGGACCTGGCCAACAGCAACAGTGTCAAATGCATAAGTCACTTTGCTGTGTAACTTCCAATCTGCATCCACTGTAAAGGTAACCAAAGAATATATTGTTTTCAGTAAGTTACGGGGAAAGAAGCTTATGTAGGAAGAGGCATGCCTCTCTAACTTAAAGCACCTCATTTTGGCTTGTCTACTTTTCTTTCTCACATAATCAGATCTCCTGAAGTTAGTGAATAATATGCTACTGTATTTATGCATTAGATGCTTCCAAAATTGTGAGTGCTGTTATTTCATCAGGATGTTTGTAGCTGGACTGATAATTCTTTATTCCCATTTTAAGTTTATATGGGAATTATACATGTGAATTTACTGCAGCGGTTGCATAATATAAAACTAAATAAGAGGTTGGCTGAAAGGTTTCTCACAGTACCTTGTGAAGACCAAATGTTCAGTATGGCAGAGTCATTCTACCAGCGGGTGCTGTGGGGCAACCCCTGCCTATCCCTGGCCCCATCTGAGCCCCACGACACTGCAGCAGTGTCAGCTCCTGCCTTGCCATGGCCCTGTCGCTACTCAGACACGAGGTCCCTGTCCCCCAGCCCAACTCCAGCCCAGCCCCACAGCAGTACCTGACACAGTAGAGAGCAGTGCAAAGCTGGTCTGACTTAGCTCTGAACGAGTTGGTTTGGGTGTCATCTAATACAGAGTGACAATCTTCTCAGCCTGATTAACCCAGTGGTTAATTGCAATGGAGAAATGGGGTAGATTGCTTTTGCAAAGCACCAAGAAACTGAGATGTTTTTCAGTACACAAGCTACCTCATTCAGAGGTGTCTGGAGTATCTCCAAATAACTCTGGTCTTAAAAAAAAAATAAAAATTAAGTATAGACATCTGCAATCTCCTATCTCTAATTTGCTTATTCTGGACTTTTTGTTTGATTATTTTTGAGAACATTTATTTTCTAATTGTTTGAGATCAAAATACATCGTCATTTTCACTGATATTTTCCCACATTTATTTTGAGCTTGGTGAGCATACATATATCTTCCTCACTTAGCTGGTATTACAAACTACTACATAAATTTCTTGACAGAACAATGTTCAGTGACAATACTTCGTCTCTGCTTTGAAAAGCCAGACCAAAACCTTTGAAAGCCAGACTCTGTACAGGTAGAACACAGAATAGAACCATTATAGGAACAGAGCCTGTGCCAGCGCTACCAAGGTATACGGTACCCTCTGGACTGTTATCTATAGATGTATTTATGTTTGCACATTATATAATGCAAGCTTGATACCTTTACACATCCAGGGATCAGCAGTTGCGAAAACGAAGCTTTCCATCTGTGTTTGGCAAGGATATTGGTTTTATTTGTGGATGTGGATATTGTCTTAGGTTATCCATTCCTGCAATGCTTGTTGTCTAAAAGCATTGTGATGTGCTCTGAGAGGGACTGTAAATTCAAAATATGCAAAAAGATCCATGAGTGTTGTCTAACTAAGTGACGTTTCTTGTAGAAAGCAATCTAGGACTGATCTGTGCTGGCTTCCTGCCTATTTTTGTGGAAAGTTTATTGGAATGGATATGACTTCTAAAGCTCTAAAGATTTGAAGGTCTTGTCTGTAGATGAGACTGATTATTTTCCAGTCTCTTCCTGTAACTGCTGCCATCTTCCAAGGGATGTAGACTAAGAGCTGTTTGTTTTAAATGTAATAGAACATTTAAACAGAAATAGAACAGAAAACATAATAGAAACAGAGCTCATAGTCGAAGGCAACTCAGCCCACAGGAAAACACTGATAAGAGTGTCAGTCATGTTTATATGTGGATATCATGTCACCTGATTTTAGATATCTTAGCTGTCTAAGTTGAGCTTTTACTTGTACTCAGTGGCAAAAACTCTGAGATTCTTGTTATCAATAAAGATATCACAGGAATGGGCAACTTATGTCTGTATGTGAACAAGTCAAGAAAGGCTTTGAAGTAGGAGCTACGTTATGTGCTCACATATATATCTGTAGTGGTCCATGAACTGCTGGGCAACCAAAGTTCCTCCCCACGGGAGGAAATGATGAAGCTGATGTTACCCACAGAAAAGTAAAAAGTCCCTCAGGGACCCATTGCCAAGTACCATGGCAGAGACGTATATGAACTAGATTGAGGTCCTTCCTGCCCCTTGATTTTCTGAGAGAAATGATTCATGTTTTGTCAGTCCTGGAATGCAGTTTAAAAAGTCAGGAAAGCTGGTCTCTTTATATACTGAAGGATATCTTTCCTTTTTTTTTTTTTTTTTTTTTTTAATACTGGAAGATATATTATTTTATTATCTTGTAAATTGAAGAGTAGAGAGGCTTCAAATATTTTAATGACAGTATGTTAACTGTTATATTATTCTTTTATGCTAACATTTTCATTAATTCACTATTTCTTTGTTCTTTCTTAATCATCTTTCTATAAAGCCCAGATAGGTTTTTACAGGGAGAAACAGTATTTTTGACTCAGATAATATGGACTTGGCCTTTTGTGGCTAGTACGTGCTGCTGCAATACAAATAAATAATGACTGAATTAACATTTATGCCCAAGATCTTTAATTGACCCAGCTAATGACACATGAAGTAACATAACAGCTTAAAGCTATGTTTATACAAGAAATTAGTGATCCCATTAACATAATCACTGCAGCCATCTTTCTCTGTAGCAGCTCTGCCATCACAGTCTCTTTAGTTACATAGATTGTAGCCGTAAGTATAGAGAACTGTTGACAAAGCAAAAAGGAGATTCACAAAGGATGAGAAACTTCTGAGGTTATGGGAAAGCCCCCAGCTATTTAGTAGGAGATTTGGGTGCCAAATGGGAAGTGAAGTTCCATTTCTGCCTCTGAATTGCAGGAACATCACAGGCAAATGTTTGATTTATAACTTATTCTCTATTCTGATTTTGATTTTCTGAAAATCTTCTCTTGACTTGGATATTTTTTGTTTCATCTTGCATTAATATGTATGCTATCACCTACTCTAGCTGTTATATGAACACGTGTTCTAAGCCTGGATTTGTAAAAGACTTTAAAACTCAATAAGAAAAATAATAATTGGATTTTATATGGAAACTTTGACCTTGAGCTAGTGTCCGGTCACTGGCAGACTAGTTTCTTATTTAAAAAAGAAAATGTTTCTGCTTTCTCCTATTGGGATTTTACTTCCTCCTGTCGTCAAAAGGCATGCCCAGGGCAGGTACCAGGACAAGACTCTTGCATTAGAAGAGGCTGCTCTCGAACTGTATCCATCTTTTCACAACATCCAGTTCCTCCACATGATGTGAGGAGACTATTCAGCTTGGACTAGTCAATTCATTCCTATTAACCATAGGCAGGAGACAACTCTCTACTGACCAGGTAGTATTTTACTATACCAAAGATTTGACACAGGCCTTATGTTGTAGGATAAAGTAGAATCTTGTTTGTCATCAAATTCAATAGGAGTATTGCCATTTTCCTGAGTAAAGAAAATATTTAATTAAAAAATATTGGGGATTTTTTTCTTGACTCATTTTAAACAATATATTTAGATTCTATGCTTCTTCCTATGTGAAGACCTCAAGCATTTTAATAGATTTAGTAGAATAAAAAAAGGTGTTTTAATGGCTGATCAAAAAAAAAAAAATTATGGTTTTAGATTAAAAATGCATCTTAAGGTTTTCAAGGTGAAATTAAGGATTTTATGTGTCTGTATATGCGTGCATGTGTGCATGCATGCATGCTTTGCTTGGCTTAAGTTTAGCAAAATATGAAGAAAGGGTGAAAATCATGAAACAGAAAAAATTCCATTCTCTAAACACTGAAATTAAAATGGTGGTGAGATGACACAGGGCTCAGCACCCATCACAGACTGCAGAAAGCAGCCCTAGCAAATGGGAGGCCACAGACCAGAGAGAGCTCTGTGGGAAGGCGGTTTCCATGGCCCTGGTCTTAGGTTGCAGGGGCACCTGGAGTCTTTCCTTGGTGCTGGGGGAGGCCTCCTCCTCCGCCTTGTCCATAGGAGGTGTGGAGGTGGAGGCACTGAGCTGCTGAGGACAGAGGCTGTGGAATTTGGTGAGCAGAGTATGTGGCATCAGTGAGAATGAACAGGAGGTAGAAGAGGAGAAGACAGAGTGCATTCTCATCAAGTCTGCGGATGACATCAAACCAGGAGGTGTAATAAATATTCTTGAGGACGGGTTGGCTATTCAGTCGGACCTAAACAGGAGCCAACAGGAACCTTTTGAAGGAGGAACACAAAGTCCTGCACCTGCATCAGATTAACCCTGAGCAATAATGCAAGCTGGGAACAGACTAGGTAGAGAGAAAGTCTTTGAACAGGACCTGGGGGTCCTAGTGAAAAGCAAGCTGAACATGAGCCAGCAGCGTGCTCTGGCAGCATAGAATGCCAGCAGCCTCCAGGGCAGTATTAGCTATACCGTAGACAGTAGATCAAAGGAAGGGATTATCTCACTTTACTGGGAACTGGAACTTTTGAAGAAAGGAAAGCTGAGTCAGGGAGTAAATAGCAGCCTTCCAGTACCTACAGTGAGGTTTCTGAGAAGATGAACTAGACTTTCTACAGAGGCACACACTGAAAGAACAAGATGCAATGGTCATAAATCGAAATACAAGAGATTCTGACTGGATATAAGGGGAAAAAAATCACTCTGAGAATGATCAATTGGATAAGTTGCCTGCAGAAGCTTTGTCTTTGGAATATTTCAAGACCCTACTGATAAAGCCCTAATACTCTTATCTGAATTCAGTATTGACTCTGCTTTGAGTAGGAAGGTGGACTGGATGACCTTCCAAGGTCCCTCCCAATGTGGATGATTTTGTGATTCTACAGTTTTTATGGCTATTCAATAAGGCCAATTTGAGTCAGTAGCATGAAATGTCAGTAAGCATTGATATTCTGAATGATTATCAAAATATAAGCTGAATGAAATCAATGGAAGTTGCATGCATACATCTCCAGGGATAGCTGAGCCTAATAAAGCAGCATTTATCAAAAAGCCCAGGCAACATGGCATTTTTTTAATATAAATGTTTTATCTGTACTGTCACCTTTACCTGAGATGTTTCAATTCAACTAGAACTGAGAATTTGATTTTCATTTCCCTCTTCTCACAAAGATTATATATAACTTTCTTCAAGTTTAAAATGGTTTCTTATGGTCTATTTAGATATAAGGCAACTCAGTCTTGGCATTATAGAAATTAAATTAAATTTATACTGTCAGTAATCTTTGAAGTGTCAGTTTTACTAATACCTCCATATATTTGCAAAACTTTTTGATTAATTTTTAACTCCTCAGTAAACCTCTATCAATGCCAAATGTTACTGTGATTTCATACCTATCTACAAAGATAAACACTTAACATATATACATTGCAAGACTGCAAAGTACAATCTTTCATTCTTGTATTGATTCTACATAAAGCAGATTGACATGTACAAATATGTCGACACAAAGTGATGAGATGAGAGCTGGTTACAACACCTGAACCCAGTCTATGGGTTCTCATCTGTCCCATATGATCTGGGAGGTAGTCTGATATAGTCTGAAGTTCTCTCAGATTCACCGAGCACATTGCCTCACATTTGGGCCAATGCTGTAGTACACGTGCAAGCAACTACCAGCATCAGGACCCTGAGGGCACAACTAGCCTAAATTGCCTCCTCTGGGTCATCCCCTCACCCCTGCCTGTGGCCCAAGACCCATTTCAGTTTAGGCTGTGAGTCCATGTCTGAGCCATGCCATAGGTGTGTAGTTCTCCAGCCCCATCTCCTTTTGCTCCGAGCTGGACTCCCTGGATGACCTCCAGACCTGGATCATCACTTGCCGTGCCTGGGGCTGGCGATGGACCCTGATACCAGCAGCCAGCTCTGCCTGCCATGCCCAGAGGGCCATAGGGCACTGCATCAGTGAGGGCACAGCCTGTCACCCTCCACTTCTGGCTCCCTCTCCTGAGGGAGCAGCTGGCCCCCACTGCTTTCTGGTGATCTGAATGTTTAGTTAAGCATTGTGCAATGCAGGTAGCCTTTGGTATTAGCATCAGCTCTTATTCTCAGGAGGTGTCCAAAGGGCACTCTTAGGATTTTCAGGTTTCAAGATGATGGAATTCTGTTTTTGACAATGAAACTATTTGTACAAAAGATCTTTTAGCTTTTTAATGAGAGAAGTCAAATAACTGTTAAGCCAAAGACAGTATATTATGGACCAATTAAAAAATAAGAAATCATTTGATCAGATTTAAGGATAGGAGAACATTCTGCCAAATTTAAAGAAGAAATGTAGTTTCTAGATTTACAAACAAGAACACAGACAATCTGAAGGGAGGCATGGAGAAACATAATTTAAATAATACTAAATATAAGAGTGTTCAAAATATGAAATTAAATCTACATTTCAATTTTGAGGTTTGAATTCTTTTTATTTGGGATTTAACTCCTTGTTAAAGTAAATCAGCTATAGCTAAGGCAGAATTCAAATATGGCAGATTGTACATCTTCATTGTGTTGATCATCATGGAAATAGTCCAAAAATAAACATCAGAATAACATGGGCATCTGCTTACTTAGAAACACTTTTAGAACCCTAGCTTTTACAAGAGTTGCAAAAATTAAGATAAAAATTTACCTATGCTTGAAGAATTTTGCAAACTTTCAAGACTTTCAGTTTCTTTCATACCTGCACATATTGTTCCTTCTATAAAGTTTGATCCAAGTCTTACTGAAAGGGATATTTTCATCAGCTTTTGTGGGCTTCAGTCACTCAGATTCATAGAGATACTGAAACTAATGAAGCAACTTTTGGATTAATGTTGACTATAAAACCTTAATTGCCTATATGTGGCATTTTAAAGTAAAATAGTGAAATAGTGAAATAGATCTTTTTGAGCCTGGAAGATCAGTATGTGATCTCATATTGCTCAGTGTGAATACATTCAGTATTCATATATATTGATTTAATAATCATTATTTATTTAATAATGAACAGTTTTTAGGGTCTTTGTTGTTTGTGAATCATTTGCTAACTGCACAATTTGACTATGTGTTAGTGTTGGTGACTTGTTTCATATTAATGGTTTTGTTTTCCTACAAATTATTTTTTTATTTTTTTTTAATTTAATTAAAAAAAAATATCATCACGTGTTTACCATTTAATAACAATGGAGTGAATCCTTTTAGTAACAATGCATAGAATATAATTTATTTTTCACATATACTATTTTTTTTCCCCTCCCCCTGGTCTTTGGACTTTTTAGTAAACTTTTATTTAAATCCTAAAATTGCATATCTTTCTTTCATTTTTTGCAAACTCTCTTTTCTTGGTAAGTAGATCTTGTGATGTACTTTGGTAAATTGGGCTTCAGAAATGTTTCAAAGCTGTTATGGCAGCTATCAATTATTAGAAGTGGTTAAAAATTCTTATTTAAGTATCTTTTACACCAAAAATCAAGATTTATTTTTGCTGAAGGTGTCTGCACCTATATGGAATTGGTTGATGCTTGGTTCACAAAATGGGAAAGAAGTACAAATACCATCATTTTTCACCTAAGCATTTTTAAAAATAAAGTTTTCAATTATTTGTTTTTGAAAAAATCATTTTTTACCTTTTTGTCAAAATGTCATTATTTTTAAAAGGGGATTACCACAACCTGAAATATCTTCTTTAATGCAAAATATCTTTTTTTCTGTAACTAGCAAACAAACTCTATTATAATGCAGATTGCATGTAAGAACAGTATCTAATATACATACATATATATTTATCTATATGTATCTAATATACATACATATATATTTAAGCACTTGTCATTAAATAAAATCATATATCTTTGAACTCTCAACTTTTTCACAGTGTAAATCACTGAAGACAAATGCCCACATTGTGTGCTTGGAGCTTGGTCTATTACACTATATTTCCTACTCAGTCAATCCACCTTTCATGTTCTTTTCACATAGGTCTTTCAAGTGAGTAGAAAATGACGTTGATATTATAACACTTGGGGTATTCACTGATCAAATAATAAAATATTTCTGTGGTTCCCAGCTGCTACTATAAAAGTAAAATTGCTGAGGAAAATGTACTTCAGGAACCTGCATGTTTCAAAAAATTAAAATATACAAAATACACCAGAGAATCAGAATACTCCAAGTGCACAAATGTTATCCTTTGGAATGAAGACTAGAAAATGTAGGTTATCTTCCAAAAAATGATTTCATGCCAGAACACTTGGAGATAACACAAAAAAGCTAAATAACAGCTCTTTTATGACAGTAAAGGGAGCTTCAAGCCTTGATTGCAAGGCTCATTTTTCTGTGTGTAGGTCCATATGTCATTGCCTTATATTCAACATGAGCTCTATCAGCTCAGCCATTCATTCTGATGAATGGACATCCACAGAAGCTCGCTATTTCTGGTGTCATCATATGATTCATCCGTGCCATCTCACATCGCATCTCAGTGCCATTTTATGTTCTGTCAACATTTTTGTCAGGTTTGCTCTTAGGTGAACTATGATGCATGGATATCAGCATTCTGTTCCCTTCTTTTTGTGGTATAGTAATCTGTTACTTGCATCTTTGAAAATTGTGGCTATGGCATGGTTTGATCAGGCAGAGCAATTTGTTGATTTAGGGTGAGGATATTCAGTAAAAGGTAGATGAAAAGTTTCATTTATTTTCACAAGAAATAAATAACAATTATAGAAAACTGGATTGAGGTCAATAAATGAAATTTCCCCTCCTGAAAATCAAGATTCATTAGTAAATGAATAGCAGAAGGACTATACTACAGTTATTTGCTGCTGGAATTATTTTAGACATTCAGTGAATAAAGCATTTATTTGACCAAAATTTAAAACCAGAATTTTCACAGTAAATATCATATTATGTGTATTCAGATGTCCATAACAAAATGTTCTCTCTTCAAAATAGAAAATGAAGGCACAGTTTACTCTGAGCCAGCAATGTTCCCCTGTGGCAAGAAGGCCAATGGTCTCCTGGGGTGCATCGGGAAGAGTGTTGCCAGCAGGTGGAGGGAGGTGATCCTGCCCCTCTACTCAGCCCTGGGGAGGCCTCATCTCGAGTACTGTGTCCAGTTCTGGGCTCCCCAGGACAAGAGAGAAATGGAGCTACTGGAGAGAGTCCAGCGTAGGGCTACAAAGATGATCAGGGGGCTGGAGCATCTGCCCTATGAGGAACAGCTGCGAGAGCTGGGCCTCTTCAGCCTGGGGAAGAGAAGACTGAGGGGGGATTTAATCAATGTGTACAAGTACCTGAAGGGAGGGTGTCAACGGGATGGGATGACACTCTTTTCAGTTATCCCATGTGACAGGACAAGAGGCAATGGGCAAAAACTGAAGTACAGGAAGTTCCGCCTGACCGTGAGGGGGAATTTCTTCCCTGTGAGAGTGACAGAGCACTGGCATAGGTTGCCCCGAGAGGTTGTGGAGTCTCCTTCTCAGGAGATCTTCAAGGCCTGCCTGGATGCAACCCTGTCTAACATGCTCTAGGTGACCCTGCTTGAGCAGGGAGGTTGGACTAGATGATCTCCAGAGGTCCCTTCCAACCTTACCGATTCTATGATTCTATGATTCCAGGATACATCATGGGTGATTTAAGACAATATTTCCAAGGTGAGTTGGGGTCATTATGTGATACAGCATAAATAATTACTTATCAAGGTATCCAAATAATCCAATGGTGGCAATTAAAGATAACTCCCAAAGAATATAAATTAAATGTTCAGTAACAATATAGTCATAAAGCAGGATTATTTGAGTTTTCACGCACATAATGTATAAATATTTTGCATATTTCATTGCCAAAATTCAGCGTTTGCTCCATAATTGATTAGAACTTTTTTCCAAAAGGGCAATGGAATATGAACCAAATGATGAAATTAATTAGAAAAGTAATTAAGAGAAACTAATTGTTTTCATCCTAATATTGTCCAGTATTGTGAAAGTAAGGTACACTGTGATACCAGAACGACTCTTATGAATAAATATCACAGAATCACAAAATGGTTGATGTTGGAAGAGACCTCTGGAGATCATCTATTCGAACTCCCCTTAGCAAATAAGGTCACCAAGAGCAAGTTGTCCAGATAGCTTCTGAGTATATCCAAGAATGGAGACTCCACAGCCTCTCTGGGCTCAGCCACCATCACACTGAAGAAGTTTTTTCTTATATTCAGGCAGAATTTCCAGTGTTTCAGTTCATGTCCACTGCCTGTTCATGTCTTAGCACAGGGTACCACTGAGAAGAGTCTGGCTTTGCGTTCTCTACATGGCCCCTTCAGATATTCATAGATACGATTCCTCCTGGACCTTCTCTTTCCTGGGCTAAAAAATCTCAGCTCTCTGGGTCTTTCCTCATATAAAAGATGCTCCTGTCTCTTCATCTTACTAGCCCTTCACTGGACTCTCTCCAGTAGCTTCATGTCTCTCTTGTCCTGGGGAGCCCAGAACTGGACACAGTTCTCAAGATGAGGCCTCCCCAGGGCTGAGTAGAGGGGCAGGATCACCTCCCTCAACCTGCTGGCAACACTCTTCCCAATGCACCCCAGGAGACCATTGGCCTTCTTGGCCACAAGGGCACATTGCTGGCTCACACTCATCTTGTCATCCACCAGCACTCCCAGGTCCTTCTCTGCAGAGCTGTTCTCTAGGAGGTCAGCACCTAGCCTATACTGATGAGTGGGATTATTCCTCCCTAGGTGCAGGACTCTGCACTTCCATCTATTGAACCTCATGAGGCTCCTCTCTGCCCAACTCTCCAGCTTGTTCAGGTCTCTCTGAATGGCAGCACAGCCCTCAGGTATATCAGCCACTCCTCCCAGTTTTTTATTATAACAAAAGTTGCTGAGGAGGCACTCTGTCCCTTTATCCAGGTCATTGATGAATAAGTTGAACAGAATTGGCCCCCAGCATTGACCTCTGGTGAAACACCACTAGCTACAGGCCTCCAACTAGACCTTGCATCACCAGTCACAACCTTCTGAGCTATGCCATTCAGTTCTCAATCCACCTCTCTATCTCCTAATGATTTAGACATAGCAAAAAGAATCATAGTCTAAAAGATATAAAATCTCATTCCTATTCTAGGCTATTTTAACTCTTAGGATATGCTTTTGACTGAGTTAATACCTGCTGTAGTTATTAGAGAGATGTAGAATAAATCTAAATTTAAATATATATTCAGTTTTAATCCAACTGTCTAGCTCTTCTACAACTAAAATGGAATAATATAGTTGTGCATTTATAAAAAGAGCAGACACAATTGTAGGCTTTTCACTGAGGGAACTAGGTGGATTACGTCTTCATTGCCTTCTTAGATAAAGAATTGAGAAGAAAGTAGCAGCATGAATTATTGAGTGAAGAGGAAAATTCTGTTATTCGTCTATTCTTTCTCCAGGTCTAGAACTCAAGAGGTATATTTTAGAAAAAGATCTCCAGTTCTTCCTTTACACTGCTGTAGGGGAACCAGCTATACCTCACAAACGGGCTTGTGCCTCCGAAGTACAGGGGCATCCTCAGTTCTAAATCAGTGTATTTGTACAGAGAGGCTTGAGAAATTTCCTGAATAAATGTATACAACTAAACAAAACAAGACATTGGGTAATTAGACTTGATGCTACGTATACCAGCACAATCCCTTTACCCAGCTAGGTTGTTTAGATGCATATAAAGTGCTGTTTTAAAGCAAAAGAAGGAAAATAAGAAGACTGCTTTGGGAGTGCTCATACAGCCATACACTGCTGTTCAGACAGAAATATAAGTGTGTTGTGAACAGAACACCCAAAACTGCAATACTTTCATCCAAAACTGATCATGCTAAAGAGGAAGATGATCATTAGCTCAACTGAGCAGTAACAAGAGAATTACCAAGAGACTTTTGAGACAAATATGAAGTCAGTTGGAAAAGCAGTATAGAAGTGTGAAAATGTGAGAGAGACACAGAGGAGGCAACAGCCTGGGGGCGGCCGGGCTCTGCCAAGGGCTCTGCTGGCCAGAGAGCACTGCCCGCCGCGGGCAACAGCAGCGCAGGTGCAGCGCCGGGACCCCGGGGCACCATGGGGTGGCCCGGGAGAGCTGGGGTGCGTATGTCTGGTTGTAACTGTTTGGGATTAGTTGTAGAAGGGTGTTTAGGGTTGACATTTAATTACACACTAATAATTAATCAACTAGGGCTTCAATCCTGATCTGATTTTAACTACATGCACTGAGCAGTTTTTCCCTGCACTTGTCATCTCATTAGTTCATTGATCTTTAGAACATACATGCCTTCCTTTTTCTGTAAACTAGTGGGATCTTCAGGTGTTTAAGAACTGGAAGGAACAATATTCTTTGTGGTAAATATTCAATGTACAGAAATTCACAATGAGTTCATAGAAATCCACAGCTCTAAAGTTGTGTTTCTGGAGGCTTCCAGCTTCAGTAGTGCCAGATGGAGGAATAGATCCATAGGAAAGCAGATCTGAAAGCCATGAGAGTTCAATCCATTATGGACAATAATTCTAACATAATTGCTCCTCTCTCTATTGCCCTACTGTGAGCATCTGAATGGAAAAACGAACTGTAATAAATGGAGAATGTAAGTAAAAGATAAAGTTGACAAAACACGAACAAAAAGGCACATATTGTATTACCAAGAACAGAATTGTCCTGACAGCACAGACTGAGGGGGCTAGACTGTTAGAGAATAAGGTGCTATTCTGAGATGTTGCACATTCTGACTTGCTCTGTGTTTTACTCCAAAACTATTAAATGCATTGTGATAAATAGCAAAGAGAGAAAGACAGAACAGATAGAAAGACTATCACTAAGGTCCAACGTTTTTTACATATGCATTTAAAATACCTAGATGACAAAGACATGTTTTTTTCACAGACTCATGAAGGTGGGTGATTTAACCTGCCTATTCAAGAAAATGGATGTGTACAAGTACCTGAAGGGAGGGTGTCAAGGGGACGGGGACAAACTCTTTTCAGCTGTCCCGTGTGACAGGAGAAGAGGCAATGGGCAGAAATTGAAGCACAGGAAGTTCTGCCTGACCATGAGGGGGAATTTCTTCCCTGTGAGAGTGACGGAGTACTGGCACAGGTTGCCCCGAGAGGTTGTGGAGTCTCCTTCTCAGGAGATCTTCAAGGCCTGCCTGGATGCAACCCTGTCTACCATGCTCTGGGTGACCCTGCTGAGTAGGGAGGTTGGACTAGATGATCTCCACGGGTCCCTTCCAACCTTACCGATTCTATGAGTCTATGATTCTATATGATAAGTTGAGTGTAAAAGTTATTTATTCCTTCTAGCTGATAGTAATATATGTAAAAGAAGCAGAACTTACTAAAACATAAATTGTAGAGCTTGAACTGCTAAGCAATCTTTTCATTTTACTAAACATTTTTTGTCCAAGTATGTTGAGCTATCAGATCTATTACCTGTGAACAATGATATTATTTACATCATTTTGTTACTTTTGCTTTAAAATATTGAAAATTATTAAGCACTTGCATTTTCTTTGGCTACTCCAAGTGTCACTAATGCTCTTTACTTAGCTCTGCTTAGGATTCATTCTAAACATTATTAGGGAGGTATGACAACTTAATTGGCTAACTTCTTCCTGTTGGAAGAGATCTGAGAGCAGGGTTAGAACAAGCTTGCACTCAGCCTCCAGATGAACTTAAAAAATTGTTAAATTATCTCATCTGAGTAAAATTTCTCTGGTGACCAGAGAAGCTGTAATGTGGATTGGTTTTTTGTTGCACAGAAGTTATCCAGTGTGATTATGGTAATACATTACACCATGATGACAGCTCCCAACTAAAGTGTTAGTTTTTAGCTTGATTATCAGTAAAAAAAGTTTTGTTTTGTTTTGTTTTTTTTCCTGTGGTTACTGTGTGCACATAGGTGCTTATAACATCATTTCACTGCCCTTAAGTTCACTTCCTTAAACTGTTAGTATCTACCAGCAGAATTCTTTGTTCAAGACATACACCTTCCTTAATGGGAGAGTGAAATGACCCACAGAAGTACAGTGAACAATATCATTCTGTATTATATGCAACTATGTCATTTTATTAGAAATTACCTACTTCTTAAGGTAGGTAAATCTCACTTACAGAAGGTTACCATAAAAATTAAATAAAGATTTTTTTTTTCCCCTGATCATTAGGGTTTTCTTAATGATTGGATCTTGAGAATGGGTTTTCTCTCGTCTACTTACTGCATTCTAAGAGTAAATTTCTCACCCTTTCATGCATGGCTTAAGCTCTAAATTCTGCCTCAATATAAATAATTGATGGAAAAAGTGGTGCCAAATTTGTGTTGACGTATACAGAGAAGACTAAAATATGTGATGACGCTGAAATCAGGGCTGAAACAGGGTCCCTGATTAGGTGCACTCAAGTCTTCCTACTCTGAAGAAAATGTTTGACTTTAGATATCTAAATTCCTTTTTATTGGCTATTGTTACAGCTCTCTTACTGCCTACCATTATTTAATATTGAGAATAAGATTTGATGGGAGTAGAATGCATTTCTTTTTGTAAGGGAATGAAAACGTTGCCTATTCTTTCAAGGCTGAAAAAGAGAATTTGAAAATGAGAGCTTATTTGTACAGTAATTTCAAAAACTAAATAAAGTATTCCTCTCTTATTCCAGACATAAGACATGTGAAACAGTAAGTGGTGTACCTTGAATTACATGTTTTTCTTAATCAATGTTTTTGTTTGCCATTTTTGTCTTTTTTGTCTATGTTGTGCCTGACTCAGTGTAAGTTTTGTTTGATATGTACATTTCGGCAAAAATTAAACACATTTCTGTGTGATAAGTAGTTAGTAAATATATTAATATAATAGCAAAAATAATGCCATAAAGCATACCAGATCATGTTCACTCAAATGATAAGTTCATGTCAGTAGACTTAAATCAGGGATTGATTTTGCTGAGCAAATCAGTAAATCAACTTGAGATGATGGGCCTATATCAAAAGGAAACAAAATATTGAGATGAATTTCATTAAGATTCAAAAATTATGCTCTCTTAAGGATGCATTCTCTTCTGGCAAAATACTCTCAAAAGCTGACTAGGCAGGAGTAGATACGGTCAATCAGAGAAGGATCTCATATAGCAAAGTTACTCCCTTGATAACAGAAATTCAATCTACAGGAAAATATCCAGCATGCAGTCAGTGTGAAAAAAATGTGTTTGGTTCTTCTGGAAGGATTTTCAAATTCACTACAAGTTGGCAAAAAGTATTGGCCAACTGGAAAACAAGAAAATACTCATAAAATCCCAAACACCGGTACTATTCAATAAAGGATAGCCATCTTCTTTAAGTTTTAATCTTTCTTCACAGTTTCTTCACCTTCCTTTGAAATGTGTGATAGGAATGCTTATGCTAAATGCAAGAATCCATGGTAAACAGAATTAAACATTTGACTTTTACATTTCAATTAGAAAAAACACATTTTCAGTTGATTCAAATCAAAACATTTTCATGCTTTTTGTGTTCCTCACCAGGAAAAATAAAGAAAAAAGATCAACCACTTGCACAACATGAATAGCTTATCAAATGACAATTTTGGTAAATCAGACTGTGCTTTTTAGAAATACGCAACTAAGATTTGGAAAGCCAACTAAATGGCTCTGTTCTATTTACCATCAGGAATAACTCTTTTTTGCTAAAGGGGCTTTATTCTCACTGGGCATGTTTTATTTATTAGTGGAAAGCAATAACGTCTATCTAACCAATAGGATACTGCTCTATAACAGAGACGTTAGGTTCTATCAAAAAAAATCCATATATAATGAGAATTAATAGTGCAGCAGACAATAATGAAAAAAAAAACATTCGTTAGAATGAATTAGAAAACAGAAGTGGTTTGTTTTGTTTTTTGATTCTTCAGTTTTGGACAAGAAAAAAGGAAATGTCTCAAGATGATCTATTTCTTACTCTTATGAAGGGAGATATTTCTGTTGATAGTAAAAGAAAATTTTCTCATTGCAATTATTGCTAACCTATTTGGATTCTTTCTTTTCTTTCTCACAAGTGATTGGTAGTTAGAAACTTTCCACTGGTGCTGGGTCTGTCTATCCCAGAAAATGAAAATTATTTGGCAATTTTCATATTATCCTAATGCAAATAGGACCTAAGTCATAAATAGTACAGTAATTAACTTTCTCTAGTTTTTGTACAAATTCGGAAATAGAAACTTGATTATAAAGGAAACTTCTATTCATACTTCAGTCACCAGTGACTAGCAATATATTTCAGACTTGGCTTATATAAGCTATTTTTTGGTCAATTTTATAAGAAGACAAATGCATGTATTGGTAAAGATAGTAATTTGTAATTGGAGTCAGTATAATGAAAAGGAAAGATACAGTATCTTCATGCCACAGCTAGCTCTGTAGAAAAATTTCCCAAATTAAAATTCTAATGGAAACATACTTTAATGAAAAAGGAAGGTCTAAGAAGGAAAAAAAAATTCTTTTTTTTTTTTTTTTCCCTAAAATAAAATGTTCATGTTACAACCTGATAAAAGAAACCTTTAAAGAGAACATTCAGGTATTTCTCTGGTGCATATCCTACCATATGCTAGTTCACAGTTTGGAAGGATGAACATTTAATATCTGATGAAAATGAGTTACTTCAGAGCAATTCAGCTGCAACTGAATTTAGAATATGCATGATGCAATTAATTGTTCTGTTATGTTAGAAGGCAAGGAGCCCCTCTCTGTCCCCACACACCCATATTTCTCACTGATTTAGTATAACAAAAGGATTTTTCTCAATCCTGCTTAAGCAATTGGCCTGAAGCATCTATAGGATTAAATACAATAAAATGAAAAATGGAGTAGGGTTGTTAGAACATTCTGCTAAAGTATTTTTGAAATCTTTTTAAAGCTTATGATAAGTACAAAAATGATCATGTAAGTTTTTCAAAGGAAGTTCACTTCAGAAATATATCTTTAGTGCTTGATATGTGGGGAACAAAGCACCTGTGTTATTGCAGAACGAGAGCAATTTTTTTTGTTTAACCAAGCATTCAATAACAGCTACATTCAAACCTGCCTGTGGCAATCTAGATTTCAAAGTTTCTTTGTCTCTGACAGAAGGGAGAAAATAGCACCACTACTAAGAACAGCTTATGCATTTTTTATTGGACTATTATGCAAAATAATGTGACATAAAACATCACAAAAAGATGAAAAATGGCAAAGTAGGACTCTATGACGTTTCTATCTTCTCTTTGCTTTGCAAAGTTTTACAAAAAATAAACATATTTACATTAGGTTGTCTAAATGA